>NW_019525112.1:1065817-1142870 GCF_002814215.2 Seriola lalandi dorsalis
GTTGGAGAAAGTGGCGGCCATTTTGAAGGAGGCAGAGTCAAGGAGAGAAGCCTTTTTGAGCTAAACTCTCCCCTGCCGGATTAGGCTGTGCTCTTGCCCCCCCCCCCCCCCCCACCCCCCCACTCTCCAAGACAATGAGGGATGTAGAGTAGTAGTAGAGATATTAAAGTCCAATACCCAAAGTGAAGTACAATATTGTCACTGGGGCTTTAGCATTGTAGATTTGTTATATATTGTCACTAATTCACTATTCCCTGTGTCAGCTGAATCCAAATGGCCAACAAATCTTTTCCCCTTTATTTGGGTAATTTCTCAATAGGATGCAGAGACTGAAATAAAACTCCATAAGAGCCAGGGATACCAGATATTAACATGCCTACATTAATAGAAGTAGGCTACACACATTAATGTACTGCGTAGTGATACCATATTAGATCACTGTTACAAAATAAATGAACACATTTGAGTACAACAGATAGTTAAAAATATGATTGTAACTAGAGCCACTGGGAATTCAATATTGGATGGAAACAAGAGTTAATATTTTAAGGTATAACAATGACTTTATACCCAAGTTAAAATCATTTTTTATACATTTTTTTTTTTTACTTTAATTATCCTTATTCTTATGTGCATTTGGTTATTTTGTGTTTTGATCTGAGGCTGCATGATCTCAGAAACACTGAAAAACATTTCATCTACATGTGATAAACATTCAGATCAGTAGCTAATGGCTTGTAGCTGGTACAAAGGCAGCCCACCATAGCCAATTAGTATTAATTAGCTCTATGTTTTCAATCTTTAAGTGCCATTACCAGTTCCTTCATTGTAAGTCAAATTTAAGTACCAACATTAACATTTTCCACCCGCAAATACAGAATACTGTAAAGTACAAAATACTGTAGCATGCAGCCCAAAGCCTGTCGGTGCCTTCAGCCATTAGCAGCTTCACTGGATCATATCCTATAAAGTCCATGTTATCTGCTTCCTCTGTTATCGTCACCTAACCCCCTGCTTAGACATAACACTTTTTATTGGGTTACCTGCGCCTGTATCCTGGGGATTAGAGGCACCCATGTGCACCACATCCACAGCACAGAAATCAAATTCACTCAAACATAAGACCAAACTTCATTGACACAGTTGTAGGTGCATGCACAACCAAACACACTGAAGCCTTAATACCATGAAAAGCCTTAAAAAAAAACACAGGAACAAAGCAGCAATGCCAGCCACACAGCTACATGACTCATATGTGATGCCATTTTTCATCCTGTCAGGAAAACACAGCTTTTTAGATTGTGCTAACAATAAGTAACAGTTGTTTTTTTTTTAAGAATCAGTTGGTATCATTGATTAATGTTTTCTCTATCAATACCTTGAGGGTTATTCTTTAAGGATCAGAAAATCATTGACCCTCAGCATCACAAATGGCATGAAGAACAAAAGACAATTTATTTCAGCCTTATTTCCTCTGGCCTGCGTCATATCTGTTCATTGTAATCCTGAATCTGACTCATACTCATTTACAGCAATCCCCCTCAGACGTAAATATGTGAATTGTGCACAACTGGCTGGGGCACATTATCTGAACACCACTCATCTGTGTGTTTATCAAAAGGCGAGTCGAGCAGGAAAGGTCTGCTGCACAAGAGCTGACACAAAGTGAAAGAGGAACATCAAACGGAGGATTTAGCTTCTGCAAAACCACGTGGACACCCGGGGTTCATATATGAAAGCAGGGTGACGGCTTGTCACTCAATTGATTTAATGCTCTGGCCTCCACCCAGCCACTCGGAAATGTTTTTGTATCACTTGCAGGCTTAGTGATTCAGGCTCAGCGTGGTCAGCAAAAGTCAGTAAGTCACTCTGTCTCTCTCTCTCCCTCTCCCTCTCCCTCTCCACATAAACACTCATGCACATACAGTCTTCGCATCCAATGGCATGTGGCTTCACCATCTGTCTCACACACTCCCATGCAAATAAAAAGCAGTAGCCTCTAATGTGGTGGGTACTGTTCTACTGGCAGAGCATCAGAGTGTCTTCACGAGAACAAGCTTGCAAATGTCAGCGCCTAAAATGTTTAATTTTGTGCTTCTGTGCGCATGAGGGTGCACATGCATCTGCATGAGTGTAATGTAAATGTGCAGACAGATGATTGGTAAGAGAGAAGAACCAGCACTCTCTCTCTCCTTTATTACTGTCTCTCTCTCTCTCTCTCTCTCTCTCTCCCGCCAAATGAAATATGTTAGCTTCTGCCTAATCGGAGTCAGTTAGCCTTCGTGCGTGCTCTCTGGCTGTGTGGGAAACGCTGATAACTCCCTCAGCACATTCATTCTTTCCTTCAGGCAGGAACTTCCAATAGCTGCTAATGATCATGTGTGTAGGGCAGACACATTTGTATTAATCACCTCACCTCACCAGCACTTTACCTGCACTCATGTGGCCAATATGTGGGACAGATTAATATTTATACTATATACAGAGAGTGCTCTCCTCTGTTCCACAGCCTCACTTGACTTATTCAGACTACTGCATAAAACTACAGTGTTCATCAAGACAGTTTAAATCATGAAATTATGATTGTTGGCTTCCAGCCTGGGGTTGACCAGAATGTTTGCTTCTTGACACACGGACAGGTCTGCAGCTTCTCTTCAGGCTTTATTGTGACGGTAAGAGAGTAAACCTGCATTTGTTTTTTTTTTTGTTTTTTTTAAACTTGTTGTGAACACAATATTGACATTGACATGTCATCACCTTTTAAGTTGATATGGTGAACATGTTAGCAAACAGTTTCATATTCACTTATCCATCAGTTATGGAGCAACATTTAAATCCAACATTCACTCTCTTTTAACTTTGTTTTTGGTCTCCACCACCTCCCAATGAAAATATCTGGCTCTTCAGCTCCTTAATATTCCACTTTGCTCATCAGCCACAGTAGCTGCTAACTGTTGCTGGCTGCAGTTTGGTTCTGTATAATGAATATTCCACCCACAGATATACAGACTTATTAAATTACTCACTGTTGGGTAGCTAAAACAGGGCATCTGTTTCTACATGATATGATACAGTAAGTTGGAGAAAGTCATGAGGTATAACTACAAAGCTAATGACAGAGAAATCAGCTTTTCATAAGCTTATGATTTCCCATAAGCTACTGTGTGATTATTTTAATCAGACACTGTCTAAGTCCCTGTAGTATAGTTATATTATTCTGATAAACTACTGAGTGACATAGAGCTGTGGATTTTTGTTATTACATGTACATATGATTACATATAAAGATTCAGTCCTCCTGAATATTATGAATCTCCTTAATATAATAATATTAAATATCTTGAACATAATTAATTAAGAATTTCACATTTGTTTTGTATGCTCACAGAATTGGT
Source organism: Seriola lalandi dorsalis (assembly GCF_002814215.2). Lineage (NCBI taxonomy): Eukaryota > Metazoa > Chordata > Actinopteri > Carangiformes > Carangidae > Seriola > Seriola lalandi. Next base: position 1,069,213 of record NW_019525112.1, read on the forward strand.
GAAATATGCCAGTCAAATAGCAAAATACTAATTTGGAAACATATTTCCTTGTTTGTAACAGGATGAAATAAAGTTGGTCGAACTATTCCTTTTAACTCTGATGAGGTTCATGATTTTCAATAGCTGAGCACCTGGCAGAGCGGCAACTCACAAACTAATTTACATCCCTTCCTTTTCAGTCCCTTTGCCTTTTCCCTTGCCTCCTGCACCATCACTGCTCTTTGTGCCAGCTCACATCTCTGTACCACACTGCAGTGAAGCTAGAGGCTCAGTGCAAGTTTAATTAAACACTGGAGCAACACCTTCATAGTTAAGATTAAGTCATTACAGAAATCAACAGTGACCATTTGGCAAGGTTTGTTAGCATTCGGCCCCATCAATTATTCAGAGGGTTAGGGTTATTTGCAGTTCAGGGAGCCAAATGACAGAAGGGAAGCCTGTGGCAGTGGAGTTGTGGGTTGTGCTTTCATGAGTGTGTGTGCAGTGCCCATCAGCCATGTCTGACCACTGGCTCTGGAACACAGTCTGCTCTCTGTTTACAGACCGGAGGCACGGTGAGCAGCTGAGCAGGTTGCGGAAAGAAATTACTTTGGAATTTCCAGAGTTTTCTCCTTCGCAATTACCTGAAATAATCTTGACAGATTCACGGGTGCAATTAATATGCCATTTATATCTTATCAGAGTCCATTACCTGCACATATCTCAGTAATGTATCTGGATTTGGTTACATTACATACATACAGTCTTTGATATCAGACACCCTTGTGTTCACACACTTTTCCATTCAAGTGGATGGGAAAGTGTAGGTCTTAGATTTTTGGACTCGACCGTATGTAATACACATTTTACACAGTTTAATTCAACTGTGCAAATGAGTCAGTGAATCAGTTTTAACCATAGACTGTAAATAAAAATGGATGTGGCCTCCGTGACGTCATCCATAGGTTTCTGAAGAGGGGTTTTGAAGCTCAGAGTGGGACGTTTCGCCGTCCCCATCTTGCCAGTACCTGACCCCGCCAAAACCGCGGCTAATACAAATTGGGCAAGGAGGGGGGGTGCGTGTCGAGCTGAGACTTCAGTGCATGCTGGCTTGTGGCAGTCATACGCTAACCGACCTGTCGCTCAAAGCGGCACTCCCTCAATTATGCAGAACTTTAAGCCTTAGTAAAATTTGAACAAGTGAGTTATATAAAAATTCACCCCCTGTACATTTGTCATGAAGGAGGAAATTAGCTGTAGAGACCAAAACTGTTTTTTGTACCAGGCTGTAAACATGTTTATCTCTGCTGTAAAGTTGGGCATTTTAATATGGGAGTCTGTGGGGAGTGACTCGTTTTTGGAGCCAGCCTCAAGCGGCCATTCGAAGAAGTCCAGTTATTGGTACTTCCATGTCAGGTTGGTTCTAACACTTCATTACTGTTACTTTACCAGGAATTTCAGTGTTGGGTGTGAAAGGCTGATGAACAGATGCTAACAATAACACTGAAGTGATTCAAGCTAAAAGTTTACTTCAGTGGCAGAGGCTATTATTACATATGCAACGAAATAGTGGATGAATTAATAATGACGTTCGTATTCCAGTCATGAATATTTAAGAATTCATTTTTTTCACTCAGTGTATCAGACATTATATTGACTATGAATCACACTCCCCCTCTCTGGCTAATACATATGAAGTGTGCGTCACAGTCTATCCCAGTTGGCCCATGGTGGCTTCACCTATCAGTGCAAAGCCAGCTCTGCTCCTGTAAGACCAAGGTATTGGTAAATGTCACAGCTAGTGGCTAATCCAGCATGGTAAATGTCATCTGAACCTTGTCACTAAGCCAAGTGCACCCCAGAACAGTTGATGGAGGCGCTTAACGAAAACCACTGTCTGCTGACTGACGGACTACAGCAGGAAATTCGCAGTGCCTGTGGTCACGGCGGTCAAAATACAAAACAGCACGGCACACAGCACAGGCATCTAAGGTCTCAACAAACAGGGAGAGTGAGATGAGAGTGTTTGAGTGATGGAGGTAGTGAAATACATACAAACAGGAGTGAGGTGGAGCACGGTGGTGGCAGAGAAGGGGGAAATGAAAAGCAGGGCCGGGTCTTTGTTGTGTAAGGAATAAACTGCTTTGTGTTCCGGGATTGAACAGGGTGTTCCTGGCAAGTGACTGATAACCTCTCTTTTGTTTCCGTCATTATCATCTCCAAAGTAACAATCTCCCACTGCTGTAGCTTACGATGAATTGCACTACAACCAGCCAGAATCCGAGATAATCCTGACATTTTTATTGACTCTATTGTTGTTCACCTATATCTTGTGTAGTAAACAGGGTGTGACAGGCATCTGCTAAAGACACTTTAACATCAAGTCTACGTCAGGGATGTCAAACCATGTGCCACGAAGCACTTAGAGTCTGCAGCTTTTCGTTCCAAATCACAGAGACAACACCTGGGCTGCATTCAATGTGACAACATTTTGATGCCGCTCGATAGAGCGATATGTTTCCCCTGATCGCTGGACAAGGTTTTTCCTCGCTTTGAGGTGTGCTTGCTCTGGTTTGGAGGCTGTGTCAGGGGTCGATGCCAATATCCATTCTGAAAATCTCACACAGCTGTGACATATTTAAATGCTGAAATGTTTTAGAGAGATATCAGTGACACATTGGGTGCATTTTGCATAATGCATTAGCACCTGGCAGATTTTAAAAAAGGTTGTGTGTTGACCAGCCCTGTCTGGTAAATGTCTCTCAAACTCCTACATCACATTCTAATACTGGCTTTACTTTAATAAAGTAATCAGAGCCCTAACCTAGTAAAATCTTAAGTGTTATTCACTCCAACTTGACAAAGCTCCTTCAGAGCCACAGACAACATCATAGATATTAAACATGTCCTTTACAGCTTGATGAAGACAAAGCTGTGCATGTTTTCTGCCACAGTGGCAACTATGAACACTAGCTTACATTACATAGATATGTTTTGGCAGCTTTAAACATGTTATATCATTAATAACAAAAAATGTGAAATGTGACATAGTCACAGGCAAATGCTCAGACCTCCCTGGTATAGTGAAATATTAGTGCGAGCAGGTGGGAATTTGAATGTGACACAACTCAATCTCCTACACAAACACAGCAGCGGCGTCACGGACGGAAAGAGTAGATGGGAAGAATGAGTGGACATGGTGGAAAAGTAATTGATTTCTGGAGTGAGGGATTGACTGAAGATGGTGACAGCAGTAATACAAAGGCTCACACATCCTGATTTTTGCCCTTTATATGACGGGTGCAAAGTCCTGTTAGACGTTACAGTGGGAATGCAAAATAGAGAGAAAAAAGGGAGTGAAAAGCTACACTGGAAGGAAGTGATAATCTTTGAGTGACACCGCGTGTGTGAAATAACTAAATAGTGCAGCATAGAAATGGATTAAGCTCCACCCTTAACTGTGCTGCTGCAATTCTCGCCAGACATCTGTACCTGTCAAATGTGTCTTTGGTGGGTTTGTAATTTGCTAAATACTGATTTAGCTCAGCATAATGAGTCATACCCATCCCTGAGTGCTTGAAATGACTGATTTCAGGTAAAGGTAGGAATGACAGAAGTTAACTGAAACCATTGAGAATATAATACTGTGTGTCAACAGTTGGGAAGCTCCTATCTCTCACTTATGATGCTCTCACCAGCTCAATGAAGGTGCTCAATCTCTGCAGTGTCTTTTATACACACGTAGCCCAGCCCCCCTCACCCCAAACACACACACACACACACACACAAGCACACCTCATCTACACACACACACACACACACACACACACACACACACACCTCATCGGCATATGGAAACACTGAAAAACAATTGTTAGGGACGGAAATAGCAAGTGTTGATTGAGAAAGTAGCAGGTGGAGAGAGGACTGTGATGAAATTGCAGGAGTGATGACGCACTTCAGTGTTCTCTCTAGTTCACAAGCTCAAGTCAAATCAGTTTCATTTATATCACTCAAAATCACAAATTGGCGTCAGTGGGTTTTAAGATCTGTATAACATACGACACCCTCTAACCTTACACCCTGGATTTTGGATAAAGTGTTTTGAAAGTACAGAAAAAGCAGAACACAGGAAAATGAGGCACAGTCCAGATATGCAGCCATCTGACTGTTTTTTTTTTTTTTGTGTGTGAATAAATCCCTTGTGTGGCCAGGATTTGACTCCTTACTGTTTCTCTCTTTCTGTGTGTGTGTGTGTGTGTGTGTGTGTGTGTGTGTGTGTGTGTGTGTGTGTGTGTGTGTGTGTGTGTTTACTCTCTGATTTGTATTCCACTGTAACCCCATTGATTAATTTCTTAAAATAAAACAACATAGAACCAAATAACTCAGCTTTACCTAATAAGCACATCAGGATCATAACCTACTCCCAGAGATTTACCAAAATCACTCCAACTAGGAAATTACTTCATGTGAACTATGTCTTTCATAAACATTTTTTAAAATTCAAGCAAAAAAAAAAAAAAAAGTTCCACTGATTCTTTTTCCTTTTATGTGGGCCAGTTATTTGAGGGAAGTGAATTTCATGAATAATCTGTTTACCCTCCTTTGAAATTGGAGATCAGCTGGCTTTCCAGCCTCACACATCTGTGATCCTGCGCTGACAGCCTAACCTTCAGCTGAATTGGGTTATTTAAAGGAAAGCCACAGTGAACTTTCTTGCAGTATTGTAGTTTTGCTTCCTTTTCATCTCTGACGGGATGTAAGTTAAATCAATTTATATGACAACTTCACACTAAAAAGTAGAAATATACACTATACGACATTTTATGGAGGTAAATGTTGAGTCATGTGTGAGTTCGCTCACCTCTCTGCCTCGTGCGCCGGGGTACGAGTGTGACGGCGTTGCAGGTGATGTTTTGCTCCAAACTCCCGTTACCGGCTCCGCTGTGCTGCACGTCAGTCTGCGCTCCGACGCACTCCGGGGAAGTAGAGGTCTCATTTTGCGCATACAGATCCATGTTTCTGATTTAGCGTTGTCTAGACTTAGCCTATTAAAAGTTCATCTCTGACTTGGTGTCAATTTTTGTCTGAGTCTCTGAAGTGGTGAAATACCCGGACTCTGCATCCATAGTCCGTCTCACTTGGCCTGCAGAATGAGGTAAGGCATTGCTTCCCTGAAACGAAAAAGAAAAAAATAGCAGTTTAAGTACTTTTTCGGTTTTATTTCTCCGCCTCTAAGTACCGCAGATGCGTTAATCAAGGATCGGTGCACACCAGGAGAGGGGAGGAGCGCGGCGCGCTGCTGCGCCTCTGTCAAGTGAACCGCATGGAGAGCGCGAGTGAGTGCAGCAGAGGAGAGTGGAGGGCTAATGTCATATAGGGTGGGTGGCGTGCGTGTGTGTGTGTGTGTGTGTGTGTGTGTGTGTGTGTGTGTGTGTGTGTGTGTGTGTGTGTGAGGGGTGGACAGCAAAACAAAACAAAAAAAAAAAACACTGATCCGGTCTGGTCTGGACTGGTCTGTTTGTGGACACTGACAATATTAATCTTATATGTTGATTTCAAATATATTAACTGACGTCTAGTAAAGCACAGACTGAAAATAACCTATAGTCATATATGTTCATGACGTAGTTATATTGTTTTTGTGGACAAAAGGACTAGAAACTTCTTTCTGTGTGACATATTGTGGCTGTTTGGATTAGTTGAAACAATATGATTCAATCATTCACGAGGAGAAGTTCTTTGGTATAAAAGAAAAAACATGGTAATATGGGGTTGACAGTAATTAAGAAATGATCCAACAATCCCACTATGCCATATTTTATCACATTAGTCCAAATAAACTATAATTTTTGTATCTAAATAGTGACTGGCCTCCTCTCAGTTTTACAATAAATCTTTAAACTGCAGGACATTTTAAATAAATGAGGTTGAGGAGAATTTATAGACCAGATTTGAGTAGAGAGAAAAAAAAAAGATCATGCACCGTGTCCAGGCATTATGATCATTTTGCATTTGTCCACTTCATTTTGGTTTGTGGTTTGATTTTGTAGATTGAAAACATCTGACAGATTTCTCTGAGTTCTTAAATGAGATTAGATGCAGGAACGTTTCCACGTTATTCAAGCTTTTACTGATCTGAAGCCCCCTTGAGTAAAAGCACCTGTAGTGGATACACACTGCTGCCCTCATGTGGTACGTGAGTGCACCTCTTGGCCAGTTGCATGAAGGATCAACAAGTTGTTACAGAGTTGATGAAGAGGGTTCTGTTCTTCAGAATATATAAATGCACATTGCGTTTTTGCCTCAGTCCTTTGGAAGAGGTTGAACTGCAGTGTGAGGAATAAAATTTTTTAAAAAAGGCCGTATCAGAGGTTCTGCTTCATATTTTTCAAAATGTCCATCAGGAGTGTGACAGTACTCTGAAGAGATGGGTACATCCCGTCCTTCCTTCATGGTACTGCAACAATGAAAACATTTAATAAGCTCAGAACTGGCACTACAATATGAATGACTCAGAAACTGTCCTTCATCATAATGATATGAATATGAAGATGTAAGAAATTGGCCTGATCTCACTTTACTCTTGTTTCTAAAGATATTTCAGCAGTGATATGTCAGTGTGCTTCATGTTGTGGAAATTAGTTTTTGGGGTTTTTTTGGGGTTTTTTTAAACATAATTCCATTGATATGCTTTATATTCTGATTATTGACACCCTGTTTGATTATTTCAGTTGTGGTCATAACAAGACCTAGTTGTGTCAATAATCTGATTATTTTGATTTTCATTAATGTCTCGGCTGGTGTGTTATCAAACGCTGGAGTCTCTAAATTATTGTTCAGATTCATATCAGCATCAATCATCTCATCAAGGTTTTACATATCAAGATCATACGTTTTAGCCAGATTGTCCAGCTGCATCGTTGTGCTGTACTGAGCTAGAGATGAGCCACAGTCACAGGTTATATTCTTGTTTTTCCTACAAGGCAAAAGGCAGAAAATTGTGTCTCCCGTGCCACCTGTACATTTGGGAGGTTTAAATGTTGCTGCTTTCCGAGGCATGTTATTGCTGTGGAGATGTGGGGCCGTGTGCTTGGCCTCTGGATGCTCAAATGACTCCCTGATAACGGCTCCCATCATTTCAAGCGGCCCTCCTCTCGTCTTTCTCCTGGTCTAATTAGCTGGCACGAGCAGGTCATGTGCAAAGCTTCTTACCCGAGATAAACAAGCCACGTGAGGATGCCAATCAAGATCAAGAGACAGACTAGTTCTCCCCATTGAGCGCAGTAATCACAAGCTGGCATGACACGTTGATTACTGATGCTCCACTGCTGATGAGGACAGGTTGCAGATAATCATTTCTGCGGGGACACACACACACACACACACACACACACACACACTTTACAGCTCATGTCTGTAGCCTCTGGTGCTGCAGTATAGTATATGCATACTTTGATGCCGCTGTGGAAAAGAGCACTGAGATTATGTTTCACATCAAATAGACACACACCTGCAGCACTGGAGGATTCATCAGTCCAGGCAACCAGCGTCATGGAAATTCTTGCCTTTTGGCAAACACAAGGTGATGACTGAGGGTAATGGACAGTGAATGCATCAGTGCTAAGCCGAGCTGAAGAAGATTCCTGTCTCCTTCCACTCACTTCATCTCTCCTCTGGTTGTGGTTCCGGGACCCCTGGTATCGATTGTTCAAACATGGCTCCAGGCTGGAGGTGAGTGAGTGGCTGCAGGGTTAGAGTTGTGTGTGTGTGTGTGTTATAATGGGGGAGCTCTGAGCACCAAATCATCAGTAGTCTTAAGTGCCTGGTCTGCAGGTACACACACCTGCATGCGAGTGTCCGTGTGTACAAACAGAGAGACAGACGCCCCCAAGCCTCCACAGATTCTTCCATTTCCTGCTTTTGTTCTAAATTTATAGTAGACAGTCCAGCGTCTACTCATATTTTTTACCTGAGCGCCATGTGAAAACCAATATTGGAAAGTAACTAAGTTCATTTACTCAAGTACTGTATTTAAGTACTTGTAGCCTACATATTCAAATTTTTACTACACTACATCTGAGTCAAATATTGTACTTTTTACACCACTACATACTGTATATCTGACAACTGTAGTTACTAGTTACTTCATTGATTAAGATTTGACATTAAAAACAGTATTTCCTGGGGCCCGCTGTCACATTTATATTTATATTTATAAGATATCTAAGAGTACTTAGAGGTGCCACCAAAGAAACATTTACCTGGTTTCATTTAAATAACTGCTGAGTCCCAAAGAGGAAAATATCGAATATAAGCAAAAACTAGAGAAAAGTAAAAGAAAAAAAAATGAATACAAATCCCCTATATTTATCTGGTGAGTTTTTGGAAGGGGCCCAACCTCCAGATTTAGGGGCAGTTGTGGCTCAGGAGGTAGAGCGTTTTATCCACTAATCAGAAGATCAGTAGTTCAATCCCTGGCTCTTCCAGTCTGCATGTCAAAGTGTCCTTGGACAAGATCCTGAACCCCAAACCGCCCCTGATGTATCATCAGTGTGTGTGGTAGAAAAGTGCTATGTAAGTGCAGCCCATTTATCTTTTAGATTGTGATCCACTGACCTAAACTACCAAACAATTAACTTCACTTAAAACAGCTTCAGCATTTGAATGAATGCTTATGCAGTGATGCATTATTATTAGAATCTAATTATATAATAATACACTCACTGAGCACTTTATCAGGAGCACCATAATATTACTGGGTAGTTCCTCCCTCTGCTCTCAAAACAGCCTCGGCTCTTCACGGCATTGATCTTTGAGATTCTGCTCCATGCTGACATGATTGTATCGCATCATTTCTGTAGATTTGTCAGCTGCACATTTATGCTGCCAATCCCCAGTTCTACTACATCCCAAAGCTCTTGACTAGGGAGGCCACTGAAGTACACTGAACTCACTGTCATGTTCATGAATCCAGTTTGAGACGACTTTTACTTAATGGTGCATTATCATGATCGTCGTAGCCATTAGAAGATGGTAAATTGTGGCCATAAAGGGAAGCACACGGTCAGCAACAATACTCAGACAGGCTGTGGCATTCAGATGATGGTTGGTGAGGGACGCAAAGTGTGCCAAGAAAACATTCCCCACACCATTACACCAGCACCACCAGCCGTGACTGTTGACAAAAGGCAGGTTGGGTCAATGGATTCATGCTGTTGATGCCAAACTCTGACCCGACCATCTGTGTGCCTCTTCAGAAATCCAGATTCATCAGAGCAGACTGATGTTTTTAGTCTTCAACTGTTCAGTGTCGATGTGCCTGTTTCCTTCCACAGCTTCGTATTTCTGTTCTCGATCGACAGCAGTGACGTCCTCTCCTGCTGTTGTAGCCCGTCCACCTCAAGGTTCAACACGCTGTTCGTTCTGAGATGCTTTTATACTCACCACAGTTGTGAAGAGAGTTACTGTTGCCTTACTGTCAGTTCCATCCAGTCCGGCCATTCTCCTTCGACTTCACTCATCAACAAAGCGTTTCTGTCCACAGAGTTGCCGCTCATTGGATGGTTTTTGTTTCATTTGGTCATTTTTCACACCATTGTGAGTAAAAACGCTCCCAGGAGATCAGCAGTTTCAGAAACACTCAAAACAGCCCGTCTGGCACCGGCAATCATGCCACAGTCACTGAGATCACATTTTTTTTCTCCATTCTGATGTTTGATGTGACCTGACCTGTGTCTGCAGGATTTTATGTATTACTCTGCTGCTATGTGATTGGCTGATTGGATAATTGTATGAATAAGCAGGTGTACAGGTGTGCCTAATAAAGTGCTTTGTGAGTGTATATATTTTTCTTAAAAAACATTTACTTTGGCACATTTTGCTGATGATATTATTCTACTTGAGCTCATTTTTGAATGCAGGACATTTATTTGCAGATTTGCATTTACAGTATTTTTACATTGTACTTTCAATAAAGTAAAGGTGTTGAATACTTCTTCCAGTGATTGTTTAGTGATAGAGTTCCTGTATTGTTTGTGTCACCAATTCTATATGTACAGCGTGAGCATGGGGCAACATGATGCACATTTCTGCAGACTGTTGAACGACGGTAATGGATATCAGTCCATCTTTCCACCAACAGATACGCATATCTATCGATACACATTATGGCTGTAATGCAATGTAAGAAGCAGCAGTGTGCCAAAAAAGAGAAGGAAAAAAATAATGGTGCATCTAATGCAGGTCTCAAAACATCAGCTAAAAGGGTTTGTAAGTGTTTCATGAGGAAGGAAATGTTTATTAGGTCTCACGAAAACAGTATTTTATATGGTGCCTTTAAGTATAATTTTGAGGGAAGTCAGTGGTGGAGTATTTAGAAGATTTGTGTTAAAGTAGCACTATCACTATGGGAAAAAACATTCAAATATGGGTAAAAATGATGCATTCAAAATTCGACTTATAGTCAGTAAAATTAAACGTACCCACTGAGTGTGAAAAAACTGATGAAATCATGTGTAAACATCATTTAGACTTATCGCTGTGGATTGAACTGAAGAGAAGTCCTCTTTCTCCCTGAGGTACTTAAACAGAGACACCTGAGCTCTGTTTGTTAGAGATTTTACCTCTTCCTAATGGACTACAAAATTCAATACTGTGTGTAAATGAACAATAACATTACCAAGAGTTACAGTCTCCCTGGAGGATTTGAGAAAGGAAGGATATTATCAGAATCATGTTGAACTCTGGGTACAATTATTAAACAGAGACTTAAAAAAAAAAAAGCCTTACCGTAGACATCAGCACAGTAATGATTTAACTTTCTTAACGTTTGCATATTTGATTTGCTTGGCTTTGGTTGAGTTTTTGTCACCTTTGCCCCATCCCGAGGACAGCAGTATTATATTAAGTCTTTTATAACCAAAGGACTCTCCCATTGTTACATATCACAGCCACCATAAAACTGGAAGACTAAATAACACCTGAGTTTACCCTGAACTTTGCAAACCCTCTGGATTTTGTTCTTAAAATAAACGTCCATTTAGTTCACTCAAGTTTAGAAACTTTGGAGTGATACTGGGTTGAGTACAGGGTTATTTTCTACTTTTATTCTTACTTTTGAATCGTAATAACGTAATAACCTCGGATGACATTACGGTGAAAACAGTTGAGTACTTTCTTGGAAAATTAGTTTACAACTAATTTAGCAAACTGACAGAACTCTTATAATGTTTATGACTTTTATATCAGCAGGTTTTGATCAAATGGAATAGTCATGTGCAGGCGTAAGGTGCTTTACTCATTTAAGTAATTAAGTATTAAGGGCCGCTACAGTTTCTTGAGTTAGTGACTCTTGATTATGTCCCAAGACGCTCTTTTGTGGATGAAACATTTTCATATAGAACAGAGTGAAAAATGTATGTAAATGAGTTTATATACACATGATGCAATTCTCATGATGTAGTGCTGACTGTGATGTATGTACTGTAATGATTCCTTACAGCAGTGATTGCCACCTGCGTCACATACCTTTCACCTCCGTGCAGAAAGACTTGCTTCACGGTTCCATCCCTCTTTCTCAGAACAGATTGCACTGCACCATTGCCTCCGGAGACATTCCTTACACGAGACACTGTTAAATAACTCATCCTTTAGGCTCACCTTTGGCCTGTCAAAGTCCCTGCAGAGAGGGAGAGGGGGAGGGGTAAGGAGGGAGGAGGAGAAGGAGGAGAACAGGTTGAAGCTACAGGAGATAACAGCTAAGCAGTGACAGGTGAGCTCTTCCTTTGGACTGAGCAGAGACAAGCTGGTGAGTTAAATTTCAAACACTCTACCTGATCTATGTAGATGTACCTGCAGCTTCATGATTTCGTAACATTTAATTATTTAAAATATAGAGAAAAAATTGCTAAATTTATTGAAAATTACTTACAGCAGTGGTTTCTAAACTAGGGGTTGGGACCCACACAAGTATTGGCAAGATAAATCTGAAGAGCCTTGACATGATAAACAGGAGAAGAACCAGGGGAAAAAAATCTGACTTTTTTTGCAATATTTCTTGTAATTTCTTTCTTTTTTTGTAAATTTTCCTCTTTGAGCCTCTAGAATGAAGCAAAATATCACTTTTTGGTTGAAAGGGTCACAAACAGTGATAAAAGCGTAGTAGACAAAAAGTTTGGGAATTTCTGACGCACAGTGCAATATAAATTCCTCTACAACTGTATGTAAACACAGCGGATGAGTTCATTTGTTGAGGGTGAGCTGCGTTTCCTTTGATAAGATAGAGTACATTTTTATGAAGGCAATATAGTTTATTTGAGTTGTGTTTATGTTACACAGTGCAAGTGATGTAAGGTAATGTAAGCAGCTGTCAGCTACATTTTGGCACAAGCTGATGCAGAACTTACTGTATATGTGTTATAGTAGATAACAGATAATATTAGACTGACTTAAAGAGATGGTTGGGGGGGGGGTGTAAGAACTGCACACTGACTTCAAACCACAAATTATTTGGATCTTGCCTGATCATTTAGATCAGTCAGCAGTCAGTGTGAAGGCTTTTTTTTCATACATGTGTACTCTTTGCTGAGTAAAGTAACTTACTGTGTAACTTATTTTGCCAATTTTATATAAAAGTAATGCAACGGATTAAATATTTTTGGTAGTGTTGTTTTGTCTTTGTCCACTACTGATCGCTCTTTGTCACATGCTCTTGAAATTACATATTAACACATTATCTAACACAGAGACAAAACAGGAGGAGCTGTATGACACTAACAGAACATAGAGTATACTGCATATATTGAGTCAACAAACAAGGTCCAAACACATGAGCGCACACCCACCTATCCACATGCCAGCGCACGCATCCTTTATGACCTTCTGATATGGAAATAACAGTCTAATAAGAGGATTAGAGCGACACTCAAAGTACAACCTGTCCTTTAAAAAAAGAGTCATCACCACAGTCAGCTGTGCCTGCTATTAACCATTAACTGCCACTGCAACGTTTCATCTGAACCTATCAGCACTTCTCTGACTCCTTTAGGCCCATCGAAAAGGGTGACGGTAGTGACGGGTAAAGGGGGAGACAGAGGACAGATCTTGAAGGTTAAAAAATAAACCAGTAACTGCAGCTGATCCTTTAATGAAGGGTTACATCAAGAAAACTGAAAACATAGCACTTGTCTGTCTCTTGTTTATCTGTGTATAGCACAGCTTCAAAGCACCAAGTCATCCAGACATGTTAGACTATTTTCTAAATTTATCTTGAAGTGCAGTTTAAACCAATTTGGTAAAATCTGGAGATGAATGTTATGACTCAAGAGAGATAAAATGTTTTAACTTAAATTAATAAGAGAAAAAGAGAAAAAAAAAATTGGATTTACCTCTTTTTATGACAGACACTAAAAGATTTTATTTGTGATTATTGTGTGTGTGGTGTTAAAGCTCTCCTCTGTGTCAGGACATGGCCGGGTACAAGCCGAAGGTGATTTCTCTAACCAAGAGGCCGGGTCAGACGTTTGGCTTCTATCTGAGGGTGGAGCATGGCGAGGAGGGTCACCTGATCCGCTGCCTGGAAATGGGAGGTCCAGCTGAACTGGCTGGCATGAAAGATGGAGACCGCGTCCTCCGGGTCAATGGAACATTTGTTGATGAACTGTCCCATTCGCAGGTAAAAAGGATGTGGAAATACTACAGTGTAACAATTAAATCAAGGATGACTCCTCGAAAGATGGGTTAATCCTGTGACAAGCATCTTACCTCTGAGCCTTCTTTGTTCCCCTGGAACAGGTGGTGGACACGGTGAGAAACGGTGGAGCGTCCGTTACGTTCCACATCCTGGATGAGGCCTCCTACAAACAAGCAAAAGCACAGGGAGTAAACCTGTCCAACCCTCAAACCTCACCAGTTGCCAATGGTGTGACCACACAGGTTCCAAAACCCAAACTCTGCTACCTGGTCAAGTCCAGCTCAGGCTATGGGTTTTCTCTTCGCTCAGTCAAAGGTGAGCTCAGGAGTTAGGGTGGGGGATAGCAATCTAGAACTGCTGATAAAACTACCAAAACCCCCTAGAAACACAAATTATGACACAGATGTGTGTTCTTAGCAAAAGAGAAAAACCTGATGTTGGAAATTGTAACTTAAGATTTGCTGAACTTGCAAAGAGGGAACCCTTTATAAAAGTTTATAGGTTGGAACTAATGGCTTCATTCAATGGTTAATAGAGCATCTTCTATCGATTTACTGATAAGCCATTAATAAGAACAACTTTTGGGTTTCTAGGGTATGAAAAAAGCTCTTTTGTTCGTTTACATCATCGTCCAAAGTGACACAGGCCTTTCAGTTAATTAGGCCTTAAATAGACTGTTTGACCATTTACCCTCCGGAAATTAGCTGCAGAGCATCTGGACCAGTTTTAATACCACTATTTACTTACAAGTACAGCTGCAAACTTGATGGATCATCGTAAAAACCCATTATTAAAAATACATTTTATTATAAAGTGATAAAATCCAATTATCCAATAATAATCATTCAAGTCAGCTGAGGTACATTTAAAGAGTAATCTGCAGATTTAGCCTGGCACATCTGTAACTTTGTCAGACTCATGATGGACAGTTGAACAAAAGGATCTAAGCCGATGCAGCAGAACCAGAGATATGTCGAAATCCTAGCACCCACTTTACCCATAATGCAACTCGACTGCCAACAGTTTGGTTGGAGATTTGGATGTGTGCTAGTAGTGGCAAAGGTAGGCTCAAGCAGAGATGAGGAGGAGTAGGCTCCAGGTCTGGTAAGCTCACTTCTTTCCATTTCAGACTGTTAGTCTTCAGACCCAACCGACGCTGAATCAAGTGACATCACATCAGATTTTGCGCAGCTCCCTCTGGATCTACAAAAGCCTTTACACAACCTCTTTCACATATGCAGTAGTACTCCCCAATACTCCCTGACGCTGGACGAATGGCGACAAGCAGCAGTTGTTTGTGCGTGTTCCTTTTGTGTAAATTGTTTGAGTGTAGGTTGCTGTGCGTGATTACTGTATTTACCATATTTATTTACTGCTGGCTGTGCAACAAATTGCCCCTCGGGGATAATAAAGATTACCTTGAACCTTGAAGATCTTTAATGTGTATGTCTATTTTGGTTTAGTTGCTCTGCAGCTCTTTTCCAGAAGGTAAGAGGTAAAAGAGGAGCCAAACAAAAGGCAAAGAAAACAACCTGGCAACCAAAAGATGTTCTTATCAATGCTTTATCATTTATCTATAAAGTATTCATTAAGAGTGCCTTATCATAAAGTGGTACTATTATTTCAACAGACTGAACGGGAACTCTATCTGTTTTTTTTTTTTTCTTTCTTTTTTCATATCTCCTGTAACATCCTGTTTAGGTGAGCAGGGTTTGTTCATGACAGATGTGATCCCAGGAAGCGTGGCTGACAGAGCTGGGATCAAAGTCAATGACCGTCTGTTGGAAATCAACGGGGAGAACATGGAAGACTCCACACACGAACAGGCAGTGGACAAGATCAAGCTGGCAGGTGGCAGCATAATGTTCCTCTTGGTTGACGATGAAACAGACAGGTACTATCAGAACAAGCGCATGAAGATAGGAGCGTGGTTAGCCACAGCCAAGTACCTCCCTCGCAAGCCACGCATCAGCAACATGACCAAAGGACCTGATGGATACGGCTTCTTACTCAGAGAGGAGCCCAACCAAACAGGCAAGGCCATGATCAATAGAATAGTTTAAATATAACTGTTGCTTTCATTAACATTAATCTGCAATCTGCAGAGGGGAGACTGTGTTTTGACTGTGTGTTCATTAACACTGTGCAGGACACTTCATCAAGGACATAGACAGAGGCAGCCCAGCCGAAAGAGCATGTCTGAAGGACATGGACAGACTCGTGGCTGTGGAAGGCAAGGAGGTGGAGGGCTTCAGCCATGAGCAGGTGGTGGACAGGATCAAGCAGAGTGGCAACAAATGCTGCCTCCTGGTGGTGGACAAAGACACAGATCAAATGTATAAGCAGGTGAGTAAAGACACCACTGTCAAACTTGAATATTTCTTGCAGAAGATCAATGGCATGGCATGTTGTGTCCCTCACAGGGCAAAGTGTCTCCTATGCTTTTCTGGGAGGAGATGAAGGATGCTAACTCACCACCCAGTTACAAAGAGGCCATGAGCATACCCGCTCCTGTCCGACCATCCACACCTGTTCAGGAGAGGAAAGAGGAGCTCAAGCCTAAACTCTGTAAGATGGAGAAGACCTCAGCTGGATACGGCTTTCACCTTAACGGCATCCAAGGCGTGTCTGGACAGTACATCAAGGAGGTAAGACTTAAAAGAACATCTACTATTTGATCAGCGCTGTTTCAAGTCAAAGGGGTAAGACGCGCTTGGTTTCAGGTGGTGAAGGGTGGAGCGGCAGAGAGGGCAGGCCTGGAGGACGACGACATTGTGGTGGAGGTGAACGGGTTGAATGTGGAGCAGAGCAGCCATGAGGAGGTGGTGGCAATTATTCGCAGGAGTGGCAGCTCTCTGGAGATGCTGGTGGCTAAAAAGAGCGTTTATGACCAGCTCAAAGCTAAAGGAGTGACTATCACACGCCTGCTGCTTGGGGAAACATCCTATGTTCAAGTCCACACGGCAGAAGCTCCAGAGGAGAGACATCATGAGGAGGACAGACCTGAAACCACAACTGAAATATCAAGAGAGAGAGTGAGTGGTGCTTTTTAAATGTTCACAGATAATGTTTTTGACCATGCTCGTGGCATCACTATTGGGATGGGAAGGTTGATTTGTTTGTCACTTTATCCAACTTTGTCCAATATCTCAACAGCTGGTGAATGGATTGTTATGACATTTTGTTTATACATCAATAGCGTCTAGAGGATGAATCCCAGTGACTTTGTTGGTCCCCTGACCTTTCCTCTAGTACCACCAGCAGGTCAAAGTTTTGACTTATCCAGTGAAATATTTCTATCACCAACTAGTGGATAGACAGATGTGACATTCATGTTTCTCTCACGATGAATTGTAACAACTTCTGTGATCCTCTGGCTTTTCATCTAGCACCACCATCAGACCTAAATTTTAATTTGTCCAATGCTTAAACTAATTACATTATCATCAGCCTCAGCTGTACTTTGGGTTTAGTATCTGTTAGCATGCTAACACACTCAACTAAGATTGTGAACATGAGGTTTGCAAAACATCAGCACGTTAGCATGCTGAAATTATCTTTTAGCTCAAGGCACCATACTTTGCCTAAGTGCTGTTTCAAAGAGCCACTAGCATGGCTATAGACTCTTGGTCTTACTTGTATATGGCCATGTATTTGCTGAATCTTCACTAAGGGCTTCGACATGACCGGCCATGTCAATCTTCGTTTACCTTTTAAAACAAAAAATGACTGAAAAATGTTTGACATAATTGTGATTGTATTGTCTTCTCTCTTTTAGACCCCAACTGCGTCATCATCTTTATCTCAGGAAAGTTTCGATGAGAGACTCTGAGCAGCCACCTTAAGGACACGCTTCCTGATCTGCCCTTTGTCAATCTAAAGTTGATCCATTTTGTTTTAATCAGCTCTGTGGGCTTCACTTCTTCCAATTAAGATCATAGAAGAGACATATCTACTGTATCTTTGAATCAAAGAATAGCAACATCAACTGTATGAGAGGGCTGAAAACACAAACGTCTTCCTGAAAACAGTTAAAACTACAGCATACAGACCTTAAGCTAACACTACCAGTGTTGCCAGTAAACACTTTGGCCTTTATTGGATTTTTTTTCTCTATGAAAAAAAATGCTGCCTTTATTTAATGCTATAAAAATCAAACTTTGTTGTTCTCATTTCTAGAATGAAAGTAAATGAGTGACAATTTCTATGAACACAAATAAATAAACACATACCATATGAATTAAGCTTCCTTTATGTGCATCTGTTTGAGTTCCAAATTAAATGACACATTTTTTAATGAAAATAGCCACTTCAGGGAGGCCATGACCATGAGTGACATCTTGATCTTTTTTTCATATAAAACATTTTACACCTCAGTGTGAGTGAAGCAGGGATGTGCTGTGAACAGTACAGCTCCAGTGTGTTCAGACAGACTAAAAGAAAAAAAAAAAATCATTTTGGCCAAAATAATGAAACTTTAAAAGCACAGAGACCAAAGTGTTTAAATTTGCAAGTAAAATTAAATTCATTGCGGAAGAGTTGTTCTGAATATACCTTTTAATTCAAGAGAGCACACCTTCAAAGCTGTTCCCTGATGTGCTCCAGTAGTTTCCCATCACTTGTATCCAACAATCAGCCATTCCTGATTCAGGAACAGGCAGTCCAGATCATTTCATCCTGTATAAAAAAGCAGGATCTCTGGATATCCCTAAATTCCAGATTAAAAGTCACCCTGTGGGCCAGGAGTCGCATTAAAGAGAAAGGAGAAGCACACTCGGGGATCAGAGCGCCATGTGTTTCTCTGGTGCCTGCTTGTGGGCGAGATAAAGAAAGAGGATGCTGGACAGGGCGCTGACCAGGAAGATGACGTCGAACCAGCGGTGGTAGAAGTTGAACTGCAGCTCTCCTAGAACCTCGGTCACAATGGAGCGATACTCCAGCGGCATGCTCATGCGCATCAGCAGTACAGACGACACAAAATACATCCCCTGTTAGTGTAAGACACACAGAGAGACATTACTGATTTATCAGTTGTTTGGAGGTTGTGCTCTCTCTTATAAGACAACTATAAAGCAAATGCACTCACCATGATCTGAGCGAGGACAAGCACGATGACATTAGAAGACTTGCTGCTTGATATTGCATAGAAGAACTGAAAATTATTAAAAGATTAAATGTTAAAAGGCATACCCTTAAAAAAAATCTCACAGATTTATTATTCTCGAGATATGCAGCCATTCCAACATGTATCATACGATAGTTTTACCTTAGTGAGGGTGATGAGTAAGCCACGAATGGATGTAACGATTATTATTCCCACCAAGATGAAAGAGATGTGTTGAGACCAAAATTTTACCTGTGACAGGGAGATCGAGAACAAAGAGCAAAGTAATGGAGAAGGAAATTAGTGTAGGGTAAGAGGATGACATCTTTGATTTTACATTCATCATCTATTCATTCAAATTTAAATGTAATGCCATCAAATCAATCAAATAATTTGCCTACATCAAAAAAGATTAAAAGCGATCATGACCAGGTTTACTGCAGAGAAAGCAGGCAGAGAGATAATAATGGGCGAGCAATTATCTTTACAGGAGGTCATGCTGCATGACATGTGTCTCTACTTCTGCAGGTGTGTGTATGTGTGTGTGTGTGTGTGTGTGTGTGTGTGTGTGTGTGTGTGTCTTACATCAAACTGAATACCCAAGTAGTTCACTGTAATTTCGATACCCCTCGTCACTGGATCCGTCTTCCCAACTCGGTCAAAAACAATGTTGATAGTGGCCTACGATAGACAAAGTAGAGATTTTCAAAATAAATCAGTAATTTTTCAACCACATCTTAGACAATACATAACACAACAAGAAGCGATTATGTAACTTTGGTCAGGGCCACAGCACTAAGAGTATTTACGCATGAGTGTGCGACAAAGACACAGTGCTAGAAAACGTGTGAACGTTCTCACCATGAAGATTTTCCAAACACAGTAGATGGAAAAGAAGTAGCCGAGGAAGTTGAAGTATTTCCCCTGGAATGTCTTGGAGTACTCGATTCGCTCCTAAAGATAAGGAAAGGTGGTGGTAAAGAATTAGCAAATCATTTATCATATGTCTGCAAATGGGGTAATTAAAAGGGCGTAGTGTGTCTAGTTAAATGTGTGTCTGTAATGGCTGTCAGTGGCATGGGTTAATGATTCTCAGTCCAGGTGTCACTCCTGGTTTAAGTTTAAACGATGTAATCAGGCATAGATTTGAGTGAAAACCATTGATGTAAATGATATGATATTAATATGGTGTATATGAACCATGGCATTTGCCTAGGGCCGACCTGACAGCATGCTATCAAAAGTTTTCAAACACTTTTTTTTTTATTAGATCTTGTGATGTAATACTCCATGTGATAGTAGGGCGACAATAAACCTGGTTCAAATTACAGTGGGGGAAAGTCGTGCACATTTTCAGGCATGTGCATAGGCAGGAAAACCTTGCATCTAGGTATTAGGTAAGGTGTGGTTTAGCCAGCATTAATCAATATTTTTCATATTTATATATATATATAATATATATATTATATTTCATACAGGTCACTTATGGTACCAGAACAGCAGAGAATTGACTCTGCAGCTCTGTGGAGCTTTTAGCCTCTTAGCTCATTGTTTTGGTTTTGGAGTCACTCTAATTAAACCCCTATAAAAAGCCATTTGCAGAAAAGAAGCTCTGATAACTGACTGTATGCTACCCACACCCAGATATTGGAGGAGATCAGTGATGTAAATATTGGACTTTCATCAAATGCACAGAAGCACTTCTCCAATTGGGATATTAATGTTGCTTTGTGTATTACAGGTGTTATAGTACTCAATTGACAATAGACATCACTCCCTTCTGCCAGCAAGAAAGGAAGTAAGTGTACACATGTCAGTTGTGTCCCCTTCACTACCCCCCTATGACACATGCTTTTATCTAGCTCTGTAGTCTTTGACTGACTTCAGCCTCTCTCAGCAGTACTTCTGCCCACAGTAACAATCAGTTGAGGAGGTGGGGGAGAAACAAACTACAAACACAAACAGAGGTGCACAATAACTGAATGGGAAACACAAACGAGCATCCACAGCTGTACTCAAGGTTAAAGGGTGATAAAGCTGCAATATAATCTTTAACTGAACCTTCACAGGGGTCATAAAATAGAGCTATAAACTGAGCAGGTCGAAACTGTGTTTCTCCTTAGTTAAGTGGAACATAGTGTGTTTGTGTGTTTGTGCACGCGTGCGCATGTGCAAGTTTTACCTTGGTGGACTGCAGGTCCACAGTCTCCAGAAAGAGTTGTCGACTCAGCTCCTCAAGAGCATCAACTTCCTGCTGGATCAGAGAGAGGTCTGGAGGGGGAAGAAGTCAAGGCTGACATCTACTACATGTACTGCAGATTAGTACAGATTAGTACATAGTTGTCTGTGGTGCATTCAGAAAGTGTTCAGACCCTTTACATTTTTTCACATCTTGTTATATTGCAGTCATATGGTAAAATATCAAAAGAAACCGTTTTTCCCCTCATCAATCTGCATTCAATGCCCCGTAATGAGAAAGCGAAAACAGAATTAAAACTGAAATTTCACAATGACATAAATATTCAGACCCTTTTGCTATGACACATGAAATTTAGCTCAGGTGCCGCCCATATCTAGATCATCTTCAAGATATTTTTATAACTTGTTTGGAGTCCACCTGTGGTAAATTCGTTTGATATACATGATTTTGAAAGGAACACACCTGTCAACACAAGATCTCACAACTGACAATGCATATCAGAGCAACAACCAAGCCATGACATCAAAGGAACTGCCTGTCCGTGTCGAGGGTACAGAAACATTTCTGCTGTGTTGAAGGCTTCAAAGAGAACAACGGAGCACAATTAAGAGCATATAACTCTTTATTACAACAAGTATGGAACAACAAGCACTGAGTACTCAGGGGAGAAGGGCTTGGTAAGAGAGGTGATCAAGAACCCGATGGTCCCTTGAGCTCTAGAGATCCTGTGTGGAGATGGGAAAAACTTCCAGAAGGACAGCCATCACTGCAGCACACGATCAATCTGGGCTATATGGCAGGGTGGTCAGAAGGAAGCCTCTCCTCGGTGAAAGGCACATGACAGCTGCTTGGAGTTCGCAAAAAGCACCTAAAGGACTCTCAGACTGTGAGAAGCAAGATTATCAGGTCTGATGAAACAAAGTATGGACTATCATGTCTTGAGGAAACCAGGCACCACTTCTCACCTCCCCAATACCACCCCAATGGTGAAGCATTGTGGTGGCAGCAACATGCTGTGGGGGGTTCTGAGGATATCTAAGGATATCAGTGGTTCAGAGATAGCCTTAATAAAAACCTGGTACAAAGCACTCAAGACCTCAGACTGGAAGGTTCACCTTTCAACAGGACAATGACTCTAAGCATAAAGCCAAGATAATGCAGGAGTGGTTCACAAATAAGTCTGTGAATGTCCTTGATTGGCCCAGCCACAGCCCTGATTTGAACTCAATCGAACATCTCCGGAGAGACCTGAAAATGTCTGTCCACTGACAGTTTCCATCCAGCCTGGCAGAGCTGGAGAGGATCTACAGAAAAGAATGGCAGAAAATCCCCAAAATCCAGATGAAAGAAGCACATACCCAAGAAGACTCAAGGCTGTTATTGCTCCCAAAGGTGCTTCAACCAAGTGCAGAGTAAAGGGTCTAAATACTCATGTCAATGTGATATTTCAGTTTCTCCTTTTTAATAAAATTGCCCAAAATTTTAAAATTCTGTCATTATTGGGTATTTGATGATTTGTAGATTGGTCCTTTGACTGATTTTTTTTTCTATTTTAGCAAATGTGAAAAAAATGAAGGGGTCTCAACACTTTCTGAATGGACTTTAGTAACAATAAAATGACTTTTTTGCCATGATATTCAATATTAATTTAAAGGATACTTTCACTGCCTGTTTGGGTGGAGGTAACACTCTTGATCATGCCCCAAAATCCCGTCTGTTTGTTCTGGTCTTCCCCGCGTTGGTACATCTGCCTCCGTGTCATGGCAATTCTACACAAACACAGTACAAACACTTTGCACATCGTGGTGGTACAGTGATTTGTTTGGGTCATTTCCTTTAACGAAAAAATAAATAGATTGTTTTCTTTGCTCACCTTTTCTTCTTGCTGACAATCATGTCCATAGTTTGGAGCAGCCGTCTCTCCAGAGCAAGGATGTCACTGTCTGTTACATTTCTGTCAACAGAACAAAGGCAAGAAGCATAAAAGCAACAGGAGCTTGTGTTTGAGTACCGCCATGCATACAGAGGTACAATTACTATATGGACTAATTACTGATGCATACGAAAACTTAGATGAACAGGGTGTGTGATACAGCTGTTGAGGGTAAAGCCAGAGCAAACGCACAGATAAGCTTACCTGAGGAAATAAGACATGTAGGTGTAGGGACAGTTCACAGCACCAAACCCAGACAGCAGAGCCATGAGAGTGACTCCAATCACACCAACACGACTGATGAGCTGCTCAATGGACAGGATGCCTAAAAAAAAGAACAACAGAATGAAAACAGCAACACCACTGTTTATCTTCACACTATTTGCAAATAAAGGACTCTCACATCATGGGAAATAAGACCTTCATAAAGTATTGCATACACAATGTTTCAAACACTGCAGAGTAATTACCAGACAGGAGAAGGATGCACATTTACCATGTTTTGGACTGAGGATGGGAAATGGATCTCCCAACTTCCAGAAGAAATACATGAAGGTAAACCACACCATACAGGCAAAAAGAAGCCTTTGTCTCTGCACTAAAGAGACACATAGCAAACAGTTTACTGTGACATGTGCAAAATAACATCTTTTCAACAGCATCCTATATTTTTAGTTAAAATATTTAGTTTTCAATAGTAACAACTGGCTGTACTTACACAGGCGTATGTTGCTGACAACAAAGTAGCCAATGTAGAAAGGCACCACAAAGATTAGAACCAGCAGTATCACATACAGATTCAGTTTCCAGTGGAAATACCGGGAACTGCAGCAAACAATGAGAGGTAAAATTCTTAATCACACATAAGTAGCAACAAAATGCAGCTATATTCGATAGAAAATGTACTTACCTACTACTTAAGGCACCCAGAATCTCAAAGATGATGAGCTCAAACATGGTACAAGAAAAAGCAAACGTGACAGAAAAAACCACCTGGACGACATACTGTCGCACCTGTCAACAAACACATGAACAGACAGTCAAAATCTTTATCATGGAGGATATCCTGAGGCTGATGCAGGCTCAGAGATCAAATGGAATTATTATTATCTTAGGCCTGGGCCAATGGTCAACATATCTATCCTTGTGGTTATTTGGAAATAAATGAATGGGATAATACTGTACCTCATAGTCTTTGAACAACTGCCGCATAAAGAATAACCAGCCAAATCCAAAGAACAGCACCTGTAATGTATTAAATGGGAAATATATGGAGGAAGAAGACACGGTGAACATTAAACTGTCCTGTTTTTCAATTAAGCAATGCCTCTTACAAAAATACATACAAATACGTTTTTAAGCATGTTTGAATAGACGGGATAACCAAATTAGAAAAAGATTTAACCAGAGCTTATCACAGACCTTAAATCTGAATGAAGACTTCCTTTTTTAATCTTAATTTGACAGCTGATTGCACTCATTTCTGAATATTGTAATACTGTATAACACTGTCGTCTTTAAATGGTTTTGTAAAGTTTTTTTGCACAAGCCAACATTACATTAAAAACAAAGGGGGTAACAATTCTGAAACCAAGACCAAAACCGTGATACAAATGACCACCCTTCGTATATCAATACTGGAAGACAGAACCATGACAATCAATCGGGCAGGTGTCTGACTCCTCCAAAGTTCATTTTGCAGGATGACAATGATACAGAACATACAGCTAGAGTCATAAAGAACTAGTTTCAGTGAGAAGAAGAACAAGGAGTCCTGCAACAGATAGTTTGTACCCCACAGAGCCCTGATCTCAATCATCAGCCAGTCAGAGTCAGTCTGGGATTACAGGTGCTCAAAGCTGCTTGAAAATACCTACCTGCCAAAAACTAGACAAATGCACAGAGAAGAACTGATGCTGTTTTCAAGACAAAAGGTGGTGACACCAAATATTGCTGTGATTTACTACACGTTTCATGAAGTTAATTCATAGATAAGAAAATAAAAACCCTCACTTGAGTACCAGAAACTTTTACACAGGTCGACCCTGTCTTCTGCATTTAGGCCACAATTCATGAATTTTGAATTGAATGCATTTAATACCAAAGCAATGAAGGCTACCTACAGTTTGGTCCAGACAGACTGGTGATGTGCTTATAGAATAATTAGGAGTTTTGAAATGATGAACTCAGTAACTAGGAACGAACAAAAACTTCTGTGAAACGCAAAACGTTGTACCAAGAGTCCAAGCTACACACAGCTAGCTAGATAACATTAATTAAGATGTTAGCTCACGACATGCTGTGAATGTTCTTGTTCAAATCAAGAAATTAATGGTTTATGTTTGTGTAAATTCGCCAACTCAACATTACCTGTGAAGTGAACATGATGACTGAGTCCACCAGGAACGACATAATGATGTCTGCTTAAAAAAAACCCTTAGTCCGTCGAAAACTCACTGCACAGGTGAAGCAGGGCCGAGGGCAGTTTCACTTCATACTGATATAAAAATACAATCAGGCTCGGAAAGTTTTGAACGTTTGTTTTGTTTCTAATGAGCTCATTTTAGGGGCAATTGTTGTTCAGCTGTCATATTACAACGGTAGCCTACGTAGGTGCGTCACCGATATGAGTCCGACAAACACACTTCCGTCGTAAAACTGTGACGTCTCAAAAAAAAATGTAAGTAAAAAGATTAGAGAGATATATTTAAGACTATGTGTAAAAATATGATATATTTCTATTCACGGTAAATAATTAACTTAATTACTGTATGTTTTTATTTGATGCTGTAAGGATGTTTGTAATTACCACGTTAACCTGCAGAGGGCGACAAAATAGCAATATGCAGTGCTACTGCTACTAACTGTTACTGTTATTACCTCTTTTACTACCACCACTAACACTACTGCTTCTACTGTTATTTCAATTTTTAGTACTACTACTACTACTACAACTGGCACTACTGCTATAACTACTACTACTATTAGCTATTTCTACTTCTATTCCTACTACTACCACTATGATCCTCTATGAACTGTGGAGTCCTACATGAACATGGTATTTTCTGCAAGGGTTGCATTCATATTATTCCACATCATCTTTACAAACTGACTTCAACAGGAGGTGTGGCGTCAAAACTTGAAACTTACACACTGATACAACTCCACCTGCCTCAGAAAGTGATATGCACGGAGTTACACTAGAGGGCGCTGTGAGCCCAAGACATGATCTGTGGCTTTGCCTGGATACATAAATCCACTACATCCAGTAAAGTCAAGTCCAGAGCTGCCACCGGCTGGTGTTCATTGTGTTGGTGGTCCGCAAAATAGAAAACACTCGGATGAGTAAAAATAGTTTTGACTGGAGCCTGTGCTGGAGTGAAGTTTCAGAAGACTGCTGGATCCTGAGGATGCGCAAGATGTTGCAGAGGTAGAACATCCCCCAACTCCTGGCTTTTAATTTTTGCATTAGGACACAAGTAGAGGTGAGTGTCTTGTCTCGTGCGTGTATTATGACACGGGGAATAGACTGTACGACAGATAACTCAGTTCTCCTCAGGTCTCTTGATTATTGATTGATCAGAAACTGCGGAACTTTTATATAATTTCTGTATATCTTGCATATCTTTGATAATTAACTATAATAGTTTTACATTTATTTAGTTGAAGAGTTTATTTATTTTATTAAGTTCATTGCAAGCCATCGTGGGAGACTTGAATTCACCCTAGAGTCTATTTAGTCAGTGATGTGGCAGGGGAAAAAAATCAGTTCAAAAGTCTAAAAAGAGCTCACGTGTCTAAATTTAAAACTTATGTCTAACCTGAACATTTTTTGTACATTGGATGTTGTTGCACATATAGGGAAATATACTCACACTACACCTCTCACAGTTTTCACAGTTTTCTGGATGCTTTAATGCAGTTAAACATGTTGGAAAGTATTTAGTGACCACAGGAGCTTAACTGGCTCTGGGAGTTGAGAAAATGAGGTTAACTCAGCTTGTAAACATTCTCTCTGTATCACTGCTGGATCACGAGTTGTATAAATTATAGGAGAGTGCAAGCTCATGTTGGGCTGACTAATGTCAACTGATGTTTCTCCATATCAAAGTACCACTCCCCCATCTCCATGTTAAATGAGCAATGAAGAAGATGATGATCCAGGCCTCCTGTAGGAAAAGTCTGCAGGTGTGTTTACTCCTGCTGCTGGTGGGAGGACTACAGGGTGAGTGTGCCAAGATAAGATGAGAAGGAAAAGGTCAAAGTGAGACCTCATAATACAACAAAGTGGAGTATTTTTATGTACAGTATGTAATTGACATTAGGGTGGATGTATCAGGCAGGGTAACTGCACCAGAGCGTCTGGAAGCTCCAGTGGAGAAGCCCTTCACTCTGACCTGCAGTGTTTCCAGGGAGCGAGGTGAATCCCTGAGGCAGGTGCGCTGGCTGGATGTCCAGAACCAGACCCTGCTGAGCTACCAACCCGGCAACAAAGACAGTGTGAGCGGACAGCAGCATGTGGAGCTCGCTGCATCCCCAAAGGACACCTCAGCCATCACCATCCGCAGGGTGGGCTTCCGCGATGAAGGCTGCTACACCTGCATCTTTGACATGCATCCTTCTGGTTCAAAGCAGGGACAGACCTGCCTCACTGTTACCGGTGAGTAAGGCTGTTAACGACAACTACTTTGATTTTAATGAATAAAAAAATCACTTTTGGCAAACAGAAGAACACCTATATGTTATTGTTTAGATAATACCTACATATGTTTAATCTGAGAATCCATAGGATCACTAACAATACATTACAGAACATAGATTGTGATCTGAGTGGAGGATGGAGGCAGATGAACACATGCTTTGTAGCACGAATGAATGACTTTTGTAGAAATAAACTGATTCTCTTCCTGTCATAAGCAATATATTAAATGTGAAAGAACGATTACTAGATAATGGAATTAATGGTAATGGTATCTAATTAATGAACAAGCACATATTGTATGAGATTATTGGCACTATACTTAATTGCAGAAACATTTCAAAAGGGAGGGATTTACTGTTTTTCTTTAAAAATACACAAGGTGCTCAAAAAACTGTTTGCAATGGAACAAAATCTTACAAAAACTACAACACACACATATAAAGTTCAGTGAAAGTTTTCAGCCTACGATGCAAAACAGGAAATGACTCTGCTATTGTGGCCAAGTTGAGAAATGGTCCTGGTGACACACTAAAGGCAGACAGCTCTCACCCATGAGACGACCTGGGGAGCTCATATATCCAGAATCCAGATGCTCAAATCAGATAAGGTGTCCTATCCTCTGTCTGATACAGAATCAATATCATTCACATCAAGATGTTTACGAGTTTGAGAGATTTGTTAGAGAACGCTACCGATATAAGTGAGGAATTCCACAACCAAGTAAATGTTCTTACATCAGTTTCCATTGTGTCTGCCCCTGTTGATGTTTGGCTTAACTGATCTTGGACGCACGCCTTTTGCACCAGCCCATTAGAATTAAAGAAAACCAACTCTCCAATAGACTCCAGGGATAGGTACTCCTCCCCACAACCTGAACATCAATCTGCTGTGGGGATTTACTGAGAAAATATGTGCATACAGATGTCCCTAACCACCCCTAACCTCCGAACACAAGTTGATGAGTCTGTTGAGGCTCAGCCAGTCATGTTAATAAAGAGCTGTGGAGCAGAGGGAGAAGGAGGGCTCATTCTACTAACCAGAAACAGCTGGTGCAGATTCCAGTGACTGGTTTTTGTTTGGGTGCCTCATATTTCTGAATATTAACATTGTCCTGTTTTTCACCCTCTGTCTCCTTGTTCTTCTCGTTAACTTTTTTCCCCATCCATCATTCTTTCACTGAATGGTGGCCTTTTTTTTCTTTTTTTCTTTTACTCTCAGCACAAGTCACAGTTGACAACAACAAGACAGCAGTAAGCGGCAAGAAGGCGTCCCTCTCATGCTCCTACGGTTTGCCCGAAAAGGTGCAGCAGATCCTATGGAGATACACTCCTGCACAAGGAGGCTCCACAGAGGTGGCCTCCTTTGCAAAGCGGAGTGACCCCATGATTGAGCCACCGTACCAGGGAAGGGTCTGGCTCAGTGCCTCCCTGTCCCATAGCCAGCTCACCATCCAACCTGTGTCTATCCAGGACGAGGGCTGCTACACCTGCCTGTACAACACACATCCTGGCGAACCGAAGAGCTCCACAGTTTGCCTCTCCACCTATGGTAAACATCTTTTTAGCTATTAGTGCTGGTGATGATTTTACATTGCAAACAATATTTATAAAATGCCCACAGAAAAATGCAATGGGTGTGCAAACCCTGAGTTCCCCCTTTGAAGAGCAGGTTATATATGTACAAAACACTGGCCATAAAGCTGGGTTAAAGGATATGTTCAGACTTTTTCAATACTGTCTTAATACAAAATTCACATGCTCATTATGTACATTGAAAGTGTTATTAGCTACTATGATCATTCCTCCTGCTCAGGTTGTGACGTCTTCCCTTCCTACAAAATCAAAACTCCTCATCCTGTGCAAAATGCTTCTGTAACCGAAGATCGTATTTAGGAAATAAGCTTTCTCAAGTTCTTGTCACGAGTTACAGAGGAAAATTGAGACCACTCTCATATCTGTATGATAAATATGAAGGTACTGCCGGCAGCCGGTTAGCTTAGCTTAGCATAACATAAAGACAACTTAGACTGGCTCTGCGTAAAGGTAATAGAATTTTAAAAAATCCAAACTATTCCTTTTACTGTCAGCTGAAGTTAAGATGAGGCTTTTGCAGTCTGAGTTTGCCAAGTCAAGTGGGTATCTGGTGGTCACTTGTAGTTTTACTAAACAGTCTGTAATGTGATTTGTCTCACATTAGCTTCCTGAAATGTGTAAACTTCCTCTATAATCTCAAAATACAGCTAATGAAGCTACTAATGCTTTTGGATATCCAGTTGTTAGTTTATGGGTTACCCAGTGATTAAATGAATCGTTGAACAAGTCGTTGGTAGCACTAGATGAAAAGTCAGTGAATCTTCAGCGAGCTTTACACTCCTTCCAAATTGTTGGTCAGGTGGTCGGATAGCTTCGGAAACACCCCATACACACACACACACACACACACACACACACACTCACACATACACACACACACACACAAACACACACCTTTCAGGCATCGGATAGGGGGTGTCTGTGTCTGTCCATTTCAAACCAATGAGCCGACATTCACACACACACGTCACACCATGATTGGCCAGCTATGCAGAGGTGAGAGAGTGGGCTGGCGTTGTACATACGCTCTCCCTAGCTCTCTTTTTTTCATTTTTTACACAACATGTGACAACTATTTGTGGCACTTTTCATGTGGACAACCAAGCGCACCACTATAAATGTCTTCCAGGAGGGACCATGTGAAAATGTATGCCATTATCCTCTTATGTTTTTTTTTAAAAAAGCTATCACCCTCCATAATCGCTTTTCACTCTGACTTCCTGTGTGGCTGTAAACACTTCATGTCAGTTTCAAAGGCATTTCATCACACTGACAGTTTGCCCCAGACTAAAGTGTTAGACCAGCACTTACCCACGCCTCAAGCCCCAGTATATGACATTCAGATCAGATAAATCTATTGGTTGCCAGTGCTATAGCTGCTACTCCAGTCATCAGTCTTTTGCTGCTTTGTTTCACAATAGTGTCAATGTTGTGCTAACCTCAGTGAAAGACTTCGGCTTTTTGTTTCAATCAACAATAAGTATGAGTCTTTCAGCTGCACATTTTTGCAGGGTAGCTGTGAGTGAGCATGTCAGACCAGCTCTTGTGGGAGAAATAACAGAGGCAGACTTTAGTGTGAATGCAGGGAGACTTAACCCTGGACTTTGTGTCTATAGGAACGATAGGTACCCTTGGGATTTAGAAAGGAATGTTCATCTTTTCTTCCTGAAAGTAGCTGCTGAACATTTTCATGATACAGCAGCAAAGCTAAGCTGTCGGATGATTTGTGAGCACACAAACACTGAGCAGTGTGTCCATGTGAAGAATGGGCCATTCGAAAGAATGATGGAGGCAGGGAGAGAGGTCCTGATGCATGACTATGTCAGTGTTTGCAGCAGACAGTGATTCCCTCTGTGCTTTGTCTCTCTCTCCTTTTGCTCATTCGCTTTCCCACTTTTCTCCTGCTCCCTTTCTCTCACAGTCATCTCAACTAACAGATGTGCTTTTGTTGGAAATTGAACTGTACAGTACAGTAGGTGTTTCTAATAGTGGGGCTCAATTAGCATTAATGTGTTTTTTTTTCTTGTTGCTCTTTGCTGCCAACAATCTTCCACCCTCATCCCACTCTGGATGACGTGATGCTGGCCTCCTTTACTCACATCTCACACATGCTGTCCAAAAACAGTAATCGCCAATACACACACAGACACACACACACTCTTATTATTATTTACTAAAATAGACTAAGGTAGGTGACTCCAGGTGATTACATGACTCCAGATTGTTTGCAACATTGTTAAGCTTTTAGAAAGGTCATAAAAATCATAATTTGTCCTGTAATGCAATTGCCCTTCAAAAGTCATTCTTTGGCAATTTAATTAGTCAGTAGGTTAAATTCAGCAAGGGATAAAGGGTTCACTTCAAATGTACAGTATAAAATGTACAAAATGTCAGTGGTGAAAGACATGTTTAGATCCTTTACTTATGTAAAAGAAGTAGTAAACCAGTGTAAAAATACTTCATAACAACTAAAAGTCTTGCATTCAAAATATTCCTTGTCTAAAGTACATGAATAAACTAAAGTATACCAAGTAAGTGTCAAAGGTAAAATTTTTTTAGAGAAATGCCCCCAATGAGTGTTATTATACAGGAATTTTAGTGCTGTAGTTGGTTGCTAAGATGAAGCTAAATTTAGCTTCTTTATGTGCTATGGGCTAATTCAATCTATAAAAATGCATCATATTCCATGAGCTCATCAATGGTTTTGTGTGTAAAATACTATTTTGCAAAGTAAAGTACAATTAATTCTAACTGTGCAATCTAATTCTAAGTAATAACCATAATTCTTAAAAAATTCACACCAGCTTTGTTTTATCATTCATAGGAGATTATGGTTTGGATTGTTAACAGACTTTTTTCCTGTTGTGGTTTTACCCACCCAAAAATCTGATACTATCCAGACCGATAGTGGGTGAAGTTCATCACCTAGAACTGTGAGAAGACGTTGAAACTATGAGGGCCAAATATCTGTGGCTAAATGTGTTCTTGCCAACAAAAATGTTCTCGGTTCCAGTGCATCACATTCCTCCTTCAGCCACAGATAATTGAAAACAGCCACAGATTCACTTATGGATCTTAAGTGTGCAGGAATTCACATACCTTAACTGATCCAAAGGCTTCAAGGGTTTTCCCAGGTATCTTCTTAGCAATTTATCCAAAGAGA
This sequence comes from Seriola lalandi dorsalis, assembly GCF_002814215.2. NCBI lineage: Eukaryota > Metazoa > Chordata > Actinopteri > Carangiformes > Carangidae > Seriola > Seriola lalandi. Next base: position 1,101,579 of record NW_019525112.1, read on the forward strand.
CTTTGAATATTTACAGACACACACCTAACTAAAATCTGAATTTTGTCCAATTTGTGGATTAGAGTAATATGTTTCATATGTCCTGTCCCACCAGCATACTTTATTTATTTCACTTAGTGTATCATAATGTGATAATATTTCCAAAACCCTCAGGCTTGTGCATTTCACACACAGTACAAGAGAACAAAGGAAGGAGGGAGAATGTATTAATACATTATCATTTCAGTGAACCTGTCATATGTGCCATATACATCTATGTGTGCACCAGTGTGTTATGATGGTTGCTGTAGCTCTTCCTCTTTATTTCCCACAGTGCTGCCCAAACCCCAGGTGAGCTACAAGACCACCTCTCCAGGTGTGATCGAGGCCAACTGCACCTGTGTGTCGCGTCCCCCGGCAGAGATTGTGTGGAACGTGGAGACAGATAACCGCACCATGGGCCCCCCTGTGACCACACAGCTCCCACAGGGCGACGGGACCACTCTGGTCATCAGTACACTGACCGTCCAGTCCGGGCTGCTGAAAGATGTGTCCGTCAAATGCTTGGTGCACCACAAAGGGCTTGAGTCACCGATTGCTGTATCCATGAACACTAAAAGTGAGTTGGTGTCAGTGAACCGTCGCTTCCATGTGGATCTCCATTTCAAAATTTTGAATAGCATTGTGTCCTCATTTGTCCAGGCCTGCACCTAGCCTCATTACCTGCCTACCTTACGACAAGCCCACAGAGAATACTAGAGATTGTTAGATTGTTTTTGACTGCCATGATTACAGAAGTCCTCATACTTGTAACAGTGATTTGGCTGAAAGATATAGTTCAGCATTTCAGCTTTCTCGACTTTCTGGCAAAGAGTCAGATGAGAAGATCAAAACCACTCTCATCTCTATCCAATAAAATGAAGCTACAGCCAGCAGCTGCTTAGCTGCAAAGACTGGAAACAAGGAGAAACAGCAAGCCTGGCCCTGTCCTAAGATCCACCAACCAGCACCTCTACAGCTCATTAATTAACATATTCAATCCAATTCAGTTTTATTAGTATAGCACCAAATCATAACAAACATTATCTCAAGGTATTTTACAAGGTAAGATCAAGACCTTTCAGTGTTATAGACAGAAATGCAACAGTTCTCACAATGAGCAGCACTTGGCTTTATAAGGATTAAGATCTAATATCAATTAGTATGTTAGAGCTGGTTTTTGTGGCTATTGAGGTGCAGCAAGGTGGATTTGGTATCTTCAGACAGTTTCCCTCCTTTTTCAGTCTTTGTCCAAAATTGAGCTGAGTTGATACTGGCTAGCTTCATGTCTATATATACACACACACTGACACGTATATACATAGAGCATATACTGTATAGGTTTTCATGCAGCTAATAGTGCAGGAGGAAATGTGATGTGTGTGACTGTTATGGCTTTATACTGCTGAGTTCACCTTCTTTTCATGGGTCAAGAGTGCACATTTTACAGAAATCAAATGGTATCACTCCAGATTATATCACAAATTCAATCAGTGACGGTACATAAAAGTAAAGCAGTGGTCAGACCAGCAGAGGCCTGAGCTTCTTATATCTTCAATCTGACTTCTACAAGGCTTGTATTTACATAGTGTAGTTTATTTAAAAAATAAACATCTACCAAGATATGGACTGACAAAACTGCTTCTCTGTCTTTCTCCCTCCTAGTTGGGACGGCTCTCACCATCCTGATCTCAGTCACCACAGTAGCAGCTCTGTTGGTCATGTCCCTCTGCTTCTGCCTTTGGAAGTGTTTTTTGCACAAAGAAGGTGAGTGTGTGATGCCTGTTGTATGTTTTCATGTTCTCTCAGTGTCAAGGTTTATATCAAAGACTGAGAATTGAGAATTATTAAACACACAATGAAACAGCGTCCATGTTGTTTGTGTCCAAGAATATGGAGACATGGAGCCATATGGAGCAGTAAACACCAGAGCAGTAGTACTATATCCTTCCTGATGCTGACGTTGTTCTCCTGGCTCAACTGATTTCCATCCAGACCGCCACCATTCTAATGAACTCATGAAATCATTTGAAGGTTAATAAAATTTCATGTTTAGGGATCCCTCCGCATTGTGGATTGTGGCAAACTGCCCAGGTGCAACATAATCAATGAAAAGGAACAGTGGCCCGTAGGGATGTGCACCAACGCTAACTATAAACACTTGTTCTATTAATAAATAGAAGTCAGAAAGGCAATACTCAGAGGGTGGGAGTTGTGTCCTGTTTCATTTATGCCCTGAGATTTTATGTAGACACAATACTCGTATCTGCTGTTTTGTTTAACAGGCAGTAATAGCATGAGCTGACCTTAAAGTTGCACTAATCATGTTGTATGTTTACATTAACAATGGATCAGATGACTATGCGTAAATTGAAAAAAAGGTCTGTGACAAACCCACAGGTTATGGCCTGACTTTGCAGTTCTCCTCAGCTCTACAGAGCCTTTTAGTCTCATTTAAAACATGCCAGCCATGTCAAAACTATGTTTTTTCTACCTGCACTCCATCTGCACTTTACTTGCACTTGAAATCACTGCTTCCTGTCTGTGCATGAAAGAAAATAAGTACAGTAGTGCGAACAGAAAGAGGGAATCTGTACATATTCGCCAAAGCAGAGCTCAAAACTGTGCCTCAGTAGAGAAGGTAACTGAGACACTATCTGTAGTGATGCGGTCTGGTGCACACAGTTATTTGTGAAAGTTTACTTTTATACTTTAGGAAGTGCGGCACTTGCCAGGGATCCTACGCTCTTCCCATTGGCTCACAGAGCTGGGGTCCTCATACGTTGGACCCTTCTCCTGATGCCACTGCCTCTTCTTGTTATAATGAAGAAGAAGCTATGATGCTATGATTTAGGCAGAAATGTTATTTGCCTTGCACGTATGCACCTTATTAAAAAGTTTTAAATATAACTGTATGCTCCAGACTCCATCACTGCAGATCATGCATTGTACAAGCACAGACAGCGGGAGTATCTCAGTATACAGTACATTTCTAATTAATATTTTTCCATACCAGTATGAATCTAGCTACTGAATATGCGGCTGTGATGTCTCTATTTTCTTTAGGATCTTAATTGAAACGCTTTGATGGTTCCTTTGATGGTTACCAGCTTCGTCATTTTCTCACAGCTGCACCAAGTCAGATTTAAAATGACATTTTACAGTAAAATTAACTGTAAAGTGCTTCAGAATTTTAAAAAAAGTAATCTTCAATGTTGTGTCATTGCTTCTGCTCTCTTCGTGCATTTCTTTTCAGTGGATTAATTTTTCAGACCAGACCAGAGCCTGAAAAGAAGAGGCAGTGCTTCTCAGAGCCAACCTTGCAGAACTGATTCCCTGCATCATCATCATCATCAATATCATCATCATCATCTTGGAACAAAGGGAAGATGTTCTGACACACCTCTATACAATCCTATTAATGAGCACCAACCGTAGGACATTCAACTCTGCTCTTCTGCCTCTACATCTGACTCTCATATAAAATCCAGGCTGTCCTCACATGAAGGCTGTGTGGAAATGTGTGACTGGATCATGTTTTTCTCTCTGGCTCTGTAATTGATTCAGTTGATAGCTACAGATTCCACAACAAACAGCAGAGTCACTGAAATTAAAGTATAGCGATTTTGTTTTTACAACATCTTTCATGTCTGTAAAATACTTTCTTCCGTTTGTCTCTGTCTTTTACCTGGTCCTTAGAATAACTCTGGTGTCATTTTATATTTTTCATACTCAACAAATCTCATGAAAAGACCAAAAAAGTGACATGAACATGAGCACTGTTGTTTAGTTTACATCGACACTATAGGCACCATTGTGCTTCTGTAAATTCTCACTATCATACCAAATGTGTATTAATCTGTGGCTGAAAGTAGTCCCCAACAAATGCACTATTTACTGCTGTTTGAGTAGCATTTACTAAAAACTATAGTGCTCAGCTGTATTAGGAAATTATTTAGCTTTTTTAGATGTTGAACCCACATTTTCATGCCTTATTTTAAAAAGTTTGTGTCTCAGTTACATTAATTCCCACGGCAAACCAGTATTGTAGCAATGGACTAATGATGATTGATATACACTGCTCAGTGTTTGATATATTTGGTACGTTCATGGGATTTGTGACTATAGTAAAAATATAGAATATTGCCAGCCTTATTTATTAAAGTAACACATCTAACTGTCAATATGAGCTTCCGCTTAAGGGTTTTCTTGTCCTTGTACCTGTGTATTGTGAAAGCTGGGTGGGGTCATGGGTAGTCTTCATAAGATAAACTAAAATGACTGCATGCATATGTCTTGTTTATATAATATCTATTGCAAACTTTTCTACATGTTTTGGCTGTTTGTGTGTGTGTGTGTGTGTGGTGTGTGTGTGTGTGTGTGTGTGTGTGTGTGTGTGTTCTGTGAGTGTGGAGAGATGTTAAATTCCATGGACAGATAGCTTGAATCAATTCCCAGAGGAAGCGATGCTGAAACCTTTTCGGTGCCTCTGAAAGGAATGTGTGTCTTGTTACCAGTCTACATCATAGAGTCGGATGAGGTCCTGTGTGAACTCTGGTTGGGTTGTGTGGATTTTGAGGTGGGGTGGCTTACTGGTATATTATTTGGGGGCTGCAGGTAAAACAACCAAACAAGCCACTCTGCTCCTCTAAAACTATGCTTGAGCAAAACCCTAAAGGCCAGCTCTCATTTCTGTTGCTCTGGATCAAAGCAGCGCCTACATCGCTAAAATATAATGTAATAATGCTTCTGGGATATATTATGTTTGTACATCTACATGCACTTACAAATGTAAGCTTCATCCTGAAATAGTCTTGCATATCAAAGCATAGGATTTGAATCTGTCATTTATTTACTTTATCAGCAGGAGAATGACATGCAGGTTATCAGACTTTAAGCTCAGTTAGCTTACACTACAATAACTCTGAAATATGTTTCAGATTACTTTTTGAATAAATGGAAATGTGTTGCAGCATTCAGTCCTGTATAGTGCAACTGTAGCCCAGAAAAAAAGAGGAAAAGATGAAACAGTGCATTATGACCAACTATGTAAACTTGATATAATAGATACAACAAACAGAATAATAAAAATATAAAACATAATAAGTTTCTAAAGCTTGATCAATTTAAAATCTTGCCACTCTTCCAGCTTTTTCAGCTTAGCTTTGTACATTGGATTCATAAAGACATAAAATTCCTTTCTGGTGTGCCACACCTGCCTTCCAGATGCTCATTTTTTGAGGCCTTTTTCATCCTAAGCCAGGCGGGTTACGGTGCAAAAAAAACAAAAAACACACACATGTTGTGCACACACACAGCTTGCTGCACATTTCAGTTGTTTTCTGATGTATTCATACGCTCTGGGACAACACACAGTATTTATTAGTTCTGTGATATATATATATATATATATATATATGTGTGTTTGTGTATTCAACTCAGCACTTGTATAAATATATAACATAAATACAGTTCATATCAGCTTACAGCTAGAATTCATAACAGACAGCAGACTCCTGCTTAGCCTGTCAGATGGCTTTTATGCTGCAGTGCTGTAGACTTAGGCCACTCACTCAGGCGTAGTCAGCTACTGCCTCACTCAAAACACTTCTAGATGTTTCAAAGTCTGTTAGCATGTAGGTTAGAGCCAGCGGGTGTGAGTTGTGAGAGAGTATGTGGGTGTCCGCATGTGTTAAATGTTAAATTCCACGGTCAGAAAGTCTGAAATGCTGAAACCTTTTCCGTTCCCCTGAAAGGTATGCGTGTCTTACTGTGTGTGTGTGTATATTTTAGAGTCGGGCAAGTTCAAGTGTATAGAGGGGGTGAGTGTGCAGATCACACTGTGGTGAGGTGTTGAGGTGGGTTGGCTCAGTGGTTTTGTATGTGAATGCTACAAGACCCCCTGAAAGACGAATGATAAATTTCAACAAATTATTCTATTACTTGTGGGCTGCAGGTTAAACCCCAAGAACTGCCACTCTGGTCCATTAAAGTGCACTTAAGCAAAACATAAACCCTGCCTGCATATTTGTCTGTGGCTCTGGATCAAAGTGGCTACTACATGATGGTAAAGCTACTGATGACGTTTCACTTCACTTAGCTAAAATGAAACCACTCACTATGCATTAAAAAATGCCTCTCAGATTTCTTAAATTCGAATGTCATTGCTATCCCAAACATAAATCCCACCTGACATACTTCTGTATAATAATTCTTTGCATATTTAGACAGGATTTTGGAACAGGAACACATTCAGCATTCAGCATCTCTGCACACCTTGTCAAATGTTTTTTAAACTGCAGTGCTGCAGATGGAGTCCCCACGCTCTCTGAGTGACCTCAGACTCAATCTAATGTCCTGTCTCGCTGCAACGCTAACGCTGCCTTCGCACATGCCTCTGCGCTCTCCAGCTCTCTGACGTCTGAACCGGAGCTTTTGTCCACCAGAGAAAAAAACACAAATACTGATGTGTGTGTGAGAGAGAAAAAGAGAGAGAGCGTGGCCTGTGACAACCAGACACCGCTGCTTACATATAAAATATATAGTACAAGCTTCTTAACAGCAATGATTAGATAGTCTGCCATGGTTTATATGGCTGTGGTTCCCAACATAGGACATTACAACCATTAACTTTTTTTAAAATTAGTTTGTTTTTTGGCTGGACTGCAACAGCGGGGCCAGACCTATAATCGCTAATGTCGCTGAATGACTGACTGACTGACTGACTGATCATTATTCCACCATTGGTCAGCCGAATGCAACGTGACGACGTTGTGGTTCACTTAACCTGTGCATTGTGAACACAAAGCACAGGTTCGCTTCACCTTCTGACTCTGTATTTCAGCTCAAACAAATTGAACAGTCAGAAAATTTATTGATCACAACTCATGTCCACAGTAAGGCCATAATTTGTGATGACAGGTTGCAGGTAGATATTGATTTCACAAGCCCAAAAGACTGGGAACCAGTAGTTTTCTGTGACATATTGTCTTTAATAAAATCTGAAGTTTGTTTTGGCAAATTTCTTGTTCCTCTTGTTCCTGTCCTTTCTTTGTTTCTGGTAGTTGACTTCTGGTGACTTTAACTAGGCAATCCATCCTCAGTATGAAAACTATATGTGGTTGAGCCACAGTATATAAAGACAATGGATTGAGGGTTGGCACGACAACTGCCACCACAAATGTTAATGTCAAAAAGTTTTTCATCTGCCCTTTAACTTCCTGTATAAGAAAGCTAAACCACGTGTGATCGACAGGGCAGGTATTACATTTCCACCAGCAGCAGCGAAGAACACTGAGGTTTGTGTGTGGGACAGAAAATCTGTGAGATAATACACACTGGACTCTCATCTCACAGTCTCTCAGCTAGTTTTCTCTTACAAAGTACCAAATTATTCTTTCTTTAAAATATTCATATCTCAGCTGAAAGGAGTGCAAAAATAAATATTAAAGACACCACATCTGCTACGTCTCAAAGAACAAAGTGCTTGTACAGTCACAGGATTATATTGAAATGCTGAAATTTCTGATCAGATGTAGATGCCTCCCTACTTCAGTCTTCATATAACCAAATCAGACAGAAGAGTTTACAGTAAGGATTGACTGAGTTTTTTCTTTTTAATGCAAACCACCAAAGCTTTGACCAACAGTGTAAAATAAGTCAAAAAAGTCCCATAAATGAAATGACTAGGGGAAAATACAAAATAAAAAAAATGACAAGAAATGAAACAGAAAGAAGCATCAGCTGGAATAAATGTGAGGTTGAGAGAACAAACGAAACACTGCTTCTTCTTTGCTGTAGCCAGGTTAATGTGACATGACACACTGTGCAACTGCATGACCACAAGCCCCCTCCATACGCCTCTTCTACAGTGTGCCTGTTCCATGACACCACCATGTTCTTGTGAACATTTTTCCAACCGTTCGTCTATGATAAATCAAAAATGTTCAGGAAACATTGACAGTGGTATATTTAGGGTTATTGTCTTGTTTAGTCACAGCATGCTGTTTTCTGGCAGGTATCCCAGGCTGTGCATGGTTGATGACAGCATACACTGCATAGTCTGACGCGTGACTTTTATCTCCTGTGTTTGCCAAAGGCTGGTTCCTATTGGTGGTCAGGGAAGGTGGTGATGGTGATGTCCCTGCAGTGTTTGGAGAGTAGATGGCATTCAGAACAGAGTGGTCTTGCAGGACTGGTGTGGAAGGAGTGTTCCCCTTGGGGAGGTCAGGTATCATATGACTGGACATTTCCTATGACACAAGAACAAGATTAGATAAACCAATGACATGCTCTTCCTTAACTCCATTATGACTCTTAAAAAATTGAATGAAAGGAATAGTTCAACATTTAGGGAACTACGTTTATTTGCTTTCTTGCCAAGAGAAGATTCATACCACTCTTTTTTTAGGTGGTTCATATATCAATCTTCTCGCTCAGCAATGACACAAAATGTCAAACTATTCCTTCAAACTGACAAAACTGCATCACATTACCTGGCCCTTTGTTGGCTTGAATGTCAGTGTTTCTGTGAAGAAGGCTAATAACAAATACTCCATTATTTTCAGCAGTAAAATCTACACATTTTGTTAAAAGTAAATCCAAAATACTACTGTGAATACAATATTAATGTTCTTACTTTTCCAGCCATGAAAACTCAGCAGGGTTAACGCTGTCATTGTGAAAACCAGAAGAACAATGCCAACACAGATATAGAAGTAGGGCAGCCAGGTCACAGCCTCACCATCAGCAGCACTCAGTGACCTAACTACAAAAGAAGAAGAAGAACTAGATCAATAATCCTCGTCTGTATCAATTCTAATGTATCTCATGAATAAAGGTTCTTACCTGCAATGTTGTCAGTATCGTCAGTTGTTTCATCCCCCTGGTGCATGTCTACAAGGAATGAGAGATAGCAGATGGAATGAACACTTGAACTACATACTTGACATACATACATGTACAGCGTATTTTGGCACAAAAAAACTGCCCACCTGAAACTGAGATGTTGATGATATGACTGATTTCATGATATTTCCCTCTGAACTCACATCTGTACAGGCCATCATCATAAACGGTAATCCATTTGAAAGTTAAATACGAGATCAGTTCATTTTTAACGTGGTCGTCATCCTGTCTTATTTCTACATTCTCCGTTTTATTGATCCGTTCACAGCTGTTTGAGTCGAGTAGTTTACACCAGGTGATGTTTAGTGATTTTCCACAGTGTTTGACGGGACAGCTGACTGTCGCAGATTGCTGTGGGGCTCTTTTCAAGGTCGTGCCACTGCGAACCATCAGCTGAACACATGAAGGAGATGAGTCTGAAATGACAAAAACAAACCCAAATGTTGTCTTGTATCATTCACTTGAGATCAAACACCTTTATTTTGAAAAGAAGCTAACTTCAGGAGTTGATGGAAGATAACGGAAAACTTTTTTCTCAGTGATATGGTCAATTCTGAAAAAAACATTTTTTGTTTGATTGTTCCTTTAATGCAGAAAATGTTCCTAAATTATCTTATTTTGGAGTATTTCTACCTTTGTGTTACACCCATTATCTTGACTGTAATTCTTGATGCTTGCCTTTCAAAAAAATAAATATAAAATCTTAAAAAAGAGGAAATTGACATGTCACATGCCGAATTTATGAGCAACTCATCCTATTCTTTGTACTCCCCGTTGTCCAATAAACAGCAATAAAGTTTGTGAAAGAGTAGGTATTTGGCTGATTTTTCTATAATCTGATTACGTGACAGGACTTAAAAGCTCATCTTTCTTACTCTTTGTCAGCACTTTTGATCATCAGATGGCTCCAACACTGGATCCCAAAACGGCATTACAGCTCCGCAATATTTTATCATAATTTTTAAAACATATAATACAACTAGCTTTCAAGTCACACCCTTTGTTGTTGTTTTTCCCAGCAACAACAGCAATGTAAAAGATTATGTCAAATCTATTTTTAAAAATGACATGGTTTGTACAATTTTAAAATAAATGATAATATTAATAATTCTATAGCAATATCGGCACTGTTACCCCATTTTCACCATCTTTTCTGTCATGGCCTGGTAGTAATATTACTATACCCTGGAAATATTCATTATACTCACGTTTAATTTATTCGTTATTACTCCTTGATTCCCTAAGCTTTTGTCTTCTTTCTACCTTGTACTTAGTTACAGGTGCATATTTTATTTCTAAATCTCTCTTTTCTCTTCTCTAACTCTTCTATTTTAAATAATAACACTGTAATCTCAATCATTACATTTTCTTTTGACCAATGAATAGCAAGTCTATTCAAAATGTTCCCTCAAGCTGTCTTGAAAGTCATACGACCAGATAAAAGTGTGTTTGGCTTACCTTCACCTCTTCCATAGACAGAGACAAATAAGAAAAATATCATCAAACAGGTGTTTGACAGTTTAACCATAAAGCACAACATGTTCATGACCTGAAACTAAACAAGTAATCTTAAACCGTAGCGACTCGGGGCTCACTTCACTTATAACAACCTCACCACTTCCTGTCTTCCCACATACGTTATAAGACCATTCGTCATGTGAGTATTTATGTCACGTAAAAACTGTTTCCGATATGCATTGAAAATCGCACAATGCATGTTACCTAATGTAATTCATACATGTCAAAACAGAGACACATAGTTCTCAAGGTCAAGTAGGCCCTGGGATCATCTTTGTAATGTGTACAGATTCACCATCTCAACAAACAACACAACCATATTGTCCTGAACTGGCTCAAGTGGACACGAGACCCAGCAGGAACTTGTGACATCATGGCTTCGAAGTCGAACTGTAGCCATAGGTGCATGTAATTCCCATGAGTGATGGAAAAGCAATCAAATCCATTATACATGGAAATATATTAAAGTTTTCCCACCTTATGGAGGTTACATGCAGTCTTGTAAACAGCTTACATTAGTCAGCAGTGTGCGCTGGAGGCTGCCTGAATGTTCTCATCATCTTTATAAAATAATAAGACGCTTGCTTGCTTCTCTTATCCAATCTGTCCAAACATCTCAAGTACAAGTCTGCCAGAGTGCAATGACAAGCAGCCACTGTGGCCTGGAGAAACAGTGCTAAACACAGGCCTACTTCTAAAACAACTAAATATACATAACAATCAAAAAAAAAAATCAAAAATACATTCCCTCACAGTAAACTCACATCCAATGCATCATTTCATGTTTTCTCACTAGACTACAGATCATGTGTGTGGACACTGCACATACCAAAGATGACTGTTTTTTGCTTTTTATTTCCTTCAGGGCAAGCAGCAGATGGTATAAATTGACAGTCATTTCTCTGATGTACACTAACTGAGGCAAGGGCGTAGGTTTGCACATGGACTGTAGGGACATGTCCCTACCAATATTTTGGGAGGACAGAATTGTCCCCACCAATATTTGAGTGAACTCACTGTTCGGAGTGAAGTCATATTATATCATTCCTATGTGTCTTCGAAGAGGTAGCTTATCCAACACGACGATATATTTCAGGTATTTGATTGGCTGAAAGGAGGCTCACGTCATGTACAAATGTCAAACTTACTGCAGACACGGAGGAGGTGAGAGTGTATTAATGTGCTGACAACATTTAGTTATCAGTGTCAGTCCACACCTTGAGCATCCCTTTCCTTTATTGCCAACATTTTGTCCATGCCTACATGTTTTCTGCTTTGTAGATATCATGCCACCAAAAAAGAGACATCAGCATAGTAATGGGTAGTAAACTAATTGGCACAGCCACTGATTTAAAATGAAAACCTGCTAGCTACCTAACATAGCCCAGCCTTACATAATTAGATTGTTAATACTGATGCATCACTGGATTGGATTAGCAGTATTTTACTGTGGTTTTAAATATGAAATCAAAAGGGGAGGGGGCAAGTGCAACACTGGCAGACCTAATGAATATAAACATGTCGATGTCAGATGCAAAAACATTGTTAGTTTTTTCTCTCTTTTCCATTAAGAAGTAATTTCCTAAAGTTTACTTTCTTTTAATCCTTCATCTGCTACCATTTATGGTTTTTATTTAAATATAAATACAGGTAAATACAGATGATATGTTAATAAACCATTCATGTTCACATCATTAAAAAGTCCTGTTTGTTTTGTAGGGGTTGTTGTGTCCCTACCAATGTTAAGCCCAAACCTACGCCCTTGAACTGAGGGCATATCCTGTGGTATGTGAATCACACCCAGACCTTTCCAACAGCGCCCTCCAGTGTATAACAAAGAGCCACCTGTTGCATATGAATGCATGGTTACATTCTGAATATACAAACAAAGTTGTAAAATATCTCCAATTCAAAACATCTGATATTTGACTGCTGACATAATCGCTTGCAGTTCAGTAGATTTTCCTCATAGTGCGTCACTTTTCTCAAACCTACCAAACAGGTGTTACTCCACTGAGCATATTACAACCTATTTTTGATGACAGATTAGTCTGTTTTTTACTCCTGACAAAGACATGGTTTGTAAAGTAAACTGGACTTTCCACTGAAAGTGGTAAAAGGTCAGTGACTTCCTCATATTGCTAATCAAGAAAATTTGCACCATCATGCAAATGAGACAATACAGCAACAAAAGCAAACATTATAGTTAAAGATTAGCTCTCTGAACCTTGATCTTCTTACCCCCTGCAGTACGTCGCAGTGCAGATGTTTTAGGTTTGAGGTACCCGCTCCTGATACTTCTGCCCCCCAACCAATACAGTGAGAGGAAAGCATTGAAAATTTACATTTCAACTCAACAATGTGTCTTTCTAGCAGCAGCGTCTGAGCAGAATAAAGAGCAGTCTTCACTCGCCAACAATTTTTTTTATACTTTATTCATTTAAAAATAGTTGCCCTACTGTATGTTCTGTTTGTTGTGTTTTTGTTTTTTATTTGCAGTTCGTTGACGCTGTAATGTATTTGAGGTTTACCCCTACAACAACACGAGTATATGCATTTGTGTATGTGCATGTGTGTGTGGGTGTGTGCGTGAGTGAGTGTTGCATTAGAAACCATCACACACAGGAAATCAGAATAGCAGTCTATTCTCTCTCTCTCTCTCTCTCTCTCTCGCACACACACACACACACACACACACACACACACAAACAGAAACACACACACAGACACAGACACAGGCATATGCTGTGGCCTGTGTGCACATCAGTGATATCAGAGTCTACTACAGTGACAGGCGTACACTTGTTCTCAAGCAGCCGGTCACTGGTACCTGCCACCTGCTGACACATACAGTGTGAACATCCAGATTCTGTGGCTTCATCATGGGAAACTGCACTTCAGGGTAAGTAATCTTTCTTAGACACGCATAGTACACATACTTACAAACTTAAAAGTAATATTTCAGCATATGATTATTAGCCTACATTCAAAGGCTTCCCTGAGACGGCTGCAGAAGGGCAGTGATTAAATCAGAAGAAAATGTGGGCAAGACCATTTAAAAGGCACTATGTAAGATGGCAATGGACACTTAAATAAAGTAGTGCATTTTGGCTTTGTGGCGAGCAGTTACTGCATTTGCTTCATCAAGGAAATAGTGGTTAGTGGACGAGAATAGTAACAGCCAATGTCTTCCTCAGTAACAAGTCAGACAAAAAGAATTAGGATAAGCGTTGCCGTGTGCCACATTATGTATTTTTTTGAAAATAATCTGAGATGGTGACCTAGAAGCATCCAAAATCCCATGTCCTGTGGTGTTAGTTACTGAAATAGACAGTTGGGCATAGACAAATGTGGGTTGTAGACATACGCAAAGTGTTTCCTGTTCTAACACACTCTGTCATCTGTTAAGCTGTCAAGGAAACACTGCAGTGGAGCAAAAGTTACACATCTGAAATACAGTTTCCGATATTAGTTTATGTTTTATGCTATTTTATGACGTGAAAGTCATAATTACCAGCTAAAGGGAAGTAGAATTAACATTTCCTGGGTTAGATTTATGCCACACTAGTGGATTTTATAATACCATGTATATGTTGATTTGAATGGGGTCTCACCATTTCAATTTGTTTTGTTTTCAGGATAAAGAAGAAAAGGAAAGGTAAAACTACATTTATCACGGTATGTATAGTATTCAGCAGCTATATTTGTTGCATTTATAAACTGGTATTTTCTCTTTCAGGGGACTCTTCATCAGATGGTGGATACGGGGCAGATAATAAGGTAGGCCGGCACCACACCACTGTTGAGTCTATTTTTGTTGAGCATAAATCTTCATAGTTATCAGTTGCAGCTTTTCATAGGATATGGTGATGTTTCTTTATGATGGCCCAGTCAGAGGTGCTGCCTCACTAGATTTGCATACTTGGTGAGCATTGGTGTGAGGCCTCTGCTGTAAAAAAAAAAAGAAAGAAAAAAAAAAAATGGTGAGGCTGTTTCTTTCATCCACAGGAAGTCATAGCCAGTAGCCACATCAAAAAGTGTGCTAGTTGCAGTAGCGCTGTACGAAAAAAGCCAAATAAATTATTTTTGGCATACATGTTCTGGTCAGCAGAATTACCATCTCTCTCTCTCGTGTTTTATGTCACTACAGCCTACTGAGGACGTAACATACGCCTCTATTGACCACGGTACTGCCAAAGGATCAAGAACAAGCAGAGCTATACCTGATAATGACTGTGACTATGCCACAGTTAATGTCCCAGCAGCGCTTCCAGCTGAACAGGATTCTGAGTGCTCATCTAAAGAAGAATGTGCAGATGATTATGTACTTATGGGGTAAATATACACAAGAGGGAAATTTCAATCGGGCTATTGCAAGATGCAGGACTAGTAGATGATATCATCAGCAGGAAAAATTGTCTAAAATTCTGTAATAGCGTGCAATAGTGCAAAGTTTCCAGTTGAACTTCTCAAAACTTGATCTTCAATGAAAAAACTGAAAGAAATTTTTAAAAAAAAAACATCCAACCCCAAGATGTTTCCCTTCACTTGTAAGGGGACATCAAGTCTGCACACAACTGTGGTTTTCCTTTTTCCAGCAGAGAAACTTGTATCGCATTTGACCTCTTTACAGAAGAAACTCAACCTTGGGAGAATGTGAAACCTACAACATTAACTAAATATATGGAAGCAGTAAGTCAATGGAAACTGGGCCTTGTGATTGAGCTTAAAGACTTGAACATGCAAAAGGTTCAGTTCATCTCCAAGAACAGCAGCATCTCCGAATCAGCAAATCCAGTAGTGTCCGACATACAACTGCTTGCTACAGCATGACATGAATGAGTGAAATCTTAAAGCCTCTCTGAGTTGAAGTTTTATGTGACCTTGAAATGATTCTAAATGTATAAGTTTTGTATTTAGAAAAATTTGTCAACAAAATTGATGCAGTGAGTGTGTGTGTGTGTGTGTGTGTGTGTGTGTGTGTGTGCGTGTGCATGTGCGCTAGTGAGAATTACTGCACAGATATACTACAAAAGGATATCTAAGGTTTAAGAATTTATATTGTTTATGTTTGATGCTTGAAACACCGAGACATTAGCACGTTATCTGGAAGTAATAAGTCAAAGAAAAATGTTTTGCCACTATGGCAAAAACAGTTTTAAACTTTCCAGAAGCACCAGCATCTCCAAATGCTATTGCTTTTTACGACATGACATCAATGACTTAAGATTTTAAAGTCACTATGTGGATTTTTTTGAATTATACTAGTTATGTAGAAAAAGAAAAAATTGACATCAAGATTGTTGCTTTCAGCTTTCAGGGTTCATGTGCTAAAGTAGAAGAATTTGTTTTCTAGCACACAAAAGGAGCAACAACAGCTCGGTGACCCTAAAAACAGAAAGTGGAACTGAAGAAGCCCAGTGACTTTACAGTCATGCTGGCTAATACGAGGACATCTGCTGTCTCTTCACTATTTTCCACTGCAGATAAGAGTTTGATATCTATCATGGTCTATTTTTGTTGAAACAGAGTGATAGCTTTGCTCCACCTTTAATGTTAAGCTGTATCAGCAAGGCTTGACGAGCACTGCTTAAATGCCCAGACTAAAAATGTGGCACAAATGTAGTTCACACAATAAAACTAAAATTATGTGTGCAATTTGTGCCATTGTTACTTTATCATATTCAGGATGGAAGAATATAATCTTTATGAAATTCCACAATGCATGCATTCCTTATTATTTTACAGCATACTGCTCCTGAGAACTACTGCCACACCACCTCCATATACTACAAATACATATTTAAGTCTTGAGAAGTTGCATGTTTTATGTTTTGTATGTGCATGCGGAAAATACACACATTTTTGTGTAGGCCTGTATCTAACTACAGGGTTATTTATATGTTTGACTGGATACATGTGAAGTGGTGGAGTAGTGTACAATACTTTACTGTAAATTATCTTTGTTTCATTGTGGTATTATTGATCTTTATTACTGATTAAATGTACCACTTTTGTTCATCTTTCTGTTGCATCAATCAACTCAGTTTTAGAAAATATTTGAAAGAAGTCACAGCAATGATCTACTTGGCTTTTAGTAAATAATTACATATAAATAATGAGTCATTCTTTCCTACATTTCAGAGAGAGGCAATTATATAATAGAATTATATATATACTGTAGAATGACAGCTACCTCTTTTCTGTACAACAAAATTAATGAGGGTAAGACAAATTATAGTTGTTTCAGCGTTTGATTTAAGAGCATAGGACCCCAGACCCTCAAAAGGATAAACAGTATAGCTAATGGATGGTTGGATACTATTAACATTATTCAGACATCTTAGCATGGACAGTGATATGGTGCATGATCATGATGATGGACTATATTCTGATCTACCAGTAGATGGCAGAAGACTCCCTTTTTCCAGTTTCCATTTCATATCCGCCTAACCCCTCTAATAATCCTCCTTTTATTTGGATGGTTCAATGCAGATATTCCTCATTCAGATAACATATGGTGAGCTATCGTTCAAATTGTTGCTGCTTGTCTACAAAGAATGTAAATGTCATCTTGCCATTTATCTTTTCACACTTTGTCACGCTACTTTAACTTTTGACACGTGATCAGTACTGGAAAATTCAAATTCACTCTAATTAATTAACTTGTTCTTATGCACTATTTTTACAGTTCTCATTCATTCTGTAGACCACAGTGGAAATTAAATCAATGTGTTTAGAAGTATTTTTAATATGTGTAACTACATATCATACATCAACCCATAATATGAATACTTTACATAATGTTGTACTCATTATCTTGAAGTAAGTGTGTCACTGAATTACGTGCGTGTTACTACAGCCCATGTATTTCATCAGCAACATCGAAAGTCTGTAGTTCTGTAGAGTAGAAATGTTGCATCTATATGAAGAAGGCATTCTTTCCGCTTCAGCAGTTGCATTTGTAGTCATTAATAATGTTCTCTGTGAGACCCACCTACAGAGTAGTGGGCTGCATGTATTGTTCATGGGAGCCAGTGTGTGACATTAGGTACATCCCCTGTTCCATCAGTCAAGTGTTTGTTAGGACAGAACTGAGAGGCTTTCCTTCCCTTATCAGAAGTCATCTCACTCCTCTCTACTATTTCACCAATTCTCAGTTTCACAGCCTTCAGTTTCTCAAAAAGACCTACGAGCATTTAAGTTTGCCCGTGTGATGCATGCGCAGGAGTCATTGCGAACAAATCTGCAGCTCAGTTATAGATAGAGTTCACACGTTGATGATAGCTGGCGTAGGGCTCCACCTCCTCCACATCCTCTATCTGAGAAAAAAAAAAAAAAAGAGATAGATAGAGGTGTCATGAATGTGGCAATGTACAGTAACACACACTGAACTATAAAATAAAGAGGAAGTTGCAGAAAAAGTTCATACCGTTGGCGATTTTGATGGTGACGTGGCAGGCTGTTGGCATGGCCTGACAAAGGGTAGACACACAAACGTGCTCGGTGACTCAACAAAAGAGCTTGCAAATGGCTGTTGTCATTCGTTTTTTTATGAAATTAAACTTCTTACCTCAACAATGGCAGTTTCTTATGCGCAAAAAATGAGAATCCCAACACAGATATAGCGACCACAACAACAATAAGGATCAACAGCCAAAGAAAATGACCTGGAGTGGGAGAGAGAAGATTAAAGGTTTGTTTATAATCTAATGGTCATCAACACTACATATGACATGTAATTAGAAAGAATTAATACCACTACAACATAATGAATCAGCCTTTAACCCAAAAACACAATAAACTCTAAATACACCGATCAGCCACAATATTAAAACAGGTAACTGGTCGTAATGTTGTGGCTGATCGGTGTATTTTTTGACTGAAGCCATGAAGTTATGGAAAATGATTCATACTACAACATAAGTTTTGAATCAAATTACTGATGGTTCAGAATGGCCTAGGATATACACCCATCAGTTACAACATTAAAACCAGTTAATGTTGTGGCTGATTGGTGTAAACCTCTGTACTTTTTCTCTAGTAGATTGACCTTCTGTGGGGTTCAGAATCAGAATCTTCGGCTCTTTCCAGAACCGGTGCCTGATAGCACAGGTCAGGTTCTTTGTATCCATGCCCTCTGCGAGCTCCAGACGACTCTCTACAGTAATAAATCCAAAGGCAAGGTGTGTTTCCACAGTTGTTGAATTTCCCTCATGACTCCAGCTGATGTTGGCAGCAGGTTTCCCTTCCGCTTTGCACACAGCTACCATCTTGTTTTCCCCTTGCTCTAGCCAGGCTGATATATTGGGAGGAACTGGAAAAGACAAAACAGGAGGAATAAGATTTTCCAAATAGGCTACAGCTTGCCTTATTAAAAGTTCAACCAAATCACCAAAAAATTTACAATTACACCAACTACACCAAGTAGTTTTAATAGGTTCAACCTTTTTAGAATTTCACTATTTCTTACACAGAGTATAAAATATTTCCAGATGAAAACCATCAGCAGTAAGGTTGATGAATTATCCTCAGTAACTGGGACATTGTCTCTTGAAAGGCATACTGCTATTAGGTATTAGGTTTTTCTAATTTACACTCAAGGCCTTTCGGAGAAACAGAAATGAATTTTCATTGTCCCCCATTATGTGGGAGAGAAGGTTCAGTGGAAGTAATTTCTAAATCTGAAACTATCCGCATTCATGTACGTATGTTACTGGAAATAACCAGAATTTGCCGGGGTTTTTTTTCATTTTTGTGTGATTTCAATGAACTGACCCGGTTTAAAAGTCACCCTTATTGATTATATGGTTCTTTGCTGTTATTTCTCCCTGTGAGTTGAAAATTAAATAGTCCTACCTATGATAGTTACATTGGTCCCATAGGCTTCCAGTCCAGCTTTGAAAGTCTGCTCACATGTGTAGATCCCCACGTCTTTAACTGAGAAGTTTGGGATGTGCAGGTAGGATTGAGATCTGGATGTGTTTCGGAGTGACTTGCCATCATTGCAGGAGTCCATCGAGTCTCCACCCTTATCACTAATAGATATCTTACACGATTTGTTATTTGACTTTATCGTCCAGATAACATATATCGTCTCATTCCATGTCTTATCACTGCAATTCAGGTTAGCATCACTCCCGAGGTTGAACTCTAAATATCTGGTAACTGAAAAAACAGGGAAAGCATAGTTGTATTATTTTTACACATAGTAATGCTGTGATTGTGCTGATTAAATGGTTTGGGTTTGCTCTATCATTAAACAATATACACAGTATGTATGTTCTTATATACATTTACAAACATGCAAAACTGAAAGAAAAATACTGATTAAATTCTCTATGGGACATGGACATTCAAAAAAGACTTAAAAATAAAATAAAACAAACTATAAATAGCATGCAACACAGATATGACTTTAAACTAAAAGATATCACAGGATGAGGTATAAAATAAATCATACGGTTACTTTATGATGATTTGATTTGTCCCATGAGAAAAACTACTTGGCATCCATTTTTATTTTGGATTAAACATTTGATAAGTCTAAAATGATAATAAAATGTCATCTGAAATGAACTGAAAACTATAAACTGCGATCTTTCAAAAGAAATTATTACTAAGAATAACAATGCAAGGCTAACAAGGTCCATGTTTTCAAAGTAGTACTTTGGTATAACCTCTTTTTTCTATTTCATGACATACAAAAATAAACAAGAAAATAATGACTTCAGAAGTAACCTGGTTCAAAGCATTTTTTTTCATTCTTTCAATTAATTTCAACTAAAAAAGTGCTTAATGTTTGAAATAAGGATTAATGAGGAAAGTGGATTTTTTTTTTTTTTTTTTTTTTTTTTTTGAAAAGCAAATTGTCATGTTCAACTTCCTGTGCCTTCACTCGACTTACTTGATGTTAATTATTTTAGTGGTGCAAATAGGTGGAGAGAAAAATAGGAAAATTAGTTTACCATTAGCTTTTAATTCATTAGTCGTGCTGGAGTTCACAGAGGTGCCTTGATTAGTACCTGAAAGAGATGGTAGTGAATGTAAGGAAAAAGTAAGTAAAATGTGTGTTTTGTTTTCAGTCAGAAAGTAGCAGCTAGTGATTAAGAAGTGTTTAATCAGCAGAGCAACAATCATGGCTGTTTATCTGTTATTCATCATTTAGTTTAAATAGTTAGTTAGTCAGTTAGTTAGTTGAGCTGTTAAGCGGTGCTATTAAAAAGATTAAATAAACAGTTGTGAGAGATACTGCTCTATTTCCTGTTATTGAAAAATTGTGAGGTTTGTTGTGCTTTTGTGACATTACCATCGTTATTTCAAAGATGTGAATTGGAAAGTTAAGGTTTCAATGGCTGATGTTTACTGAAATGTGTTATGGGGGTCTGAAATGTGTTGACATCTGACAGGGCTGAGTAAAACAGTGTGTGTGGTGGGACAGTAAAACCACAGTTCTCACACAGAAGTCTGTCTTTCATCTTTCTGAGACCCCCACAGTGGAGAAAAGCTGCATCATGTTACCTTACTCTGAAATCATGATTCACTGCAGAACAAAGTGGCAGCATGCTGCTTGTTATTTCAGAAAATATGGGGTTATTTTTTCATACATCTGCTATGGAACATTTTCCTCCCTTGCCAGCTTCTGCATTACCCCACCTCCGTGCATGTTCTTTCCACTGACTGTCTACACTGAGTCACACCACGATCATATTACCTACATGTCACAGATTACACAGTAATGAAAGAAATTATTATGACAGCGTGATATTAAGAGTTACATTACAGGTAACAGCAATACATTCCCGCAACATATTTACATACAGTATAAAGTACCACAAATGACACGTTCATACAGTATAAAAATTGTGTAGTAACATGTACAATGTTATCTTATAGTGTATCTGTCAAGAGAAGAGGAGACAACTACGTACGAGGTTGTCTTTGTGGAGGGTATGTGCATCTCTAAAAAGCCACGTTTGCATCTAAAACCTGCATCTTATCAAGGCTAAAAAATATCAAGTATTAAACCATATGTGAGTAAAATATGTTAATATTCAAACCTGGCTGCAGGCTCCATGCTTCAGACACCAAGAAGATGATAACAGCATAAATCCACATCATGTCTCTCATCTCCAGTTGTATTCAGGTTCGTCTGTTGAGTTGCTTCTACGGGGCCTCTCACACAAGTAAGAGAAGCATCAAGTCTAGTCTTTAAGTAAATCCTCAGTCCTGAATTCTATCTGGAGTAATATCGAACAGAGTTGTTTGTCTCGTGCTTTTAAGCCATGTACCGTCCTTATGCAATTTCACTTTCTATCCTTATGCCCTTTAAGCTTGGCGTCTGAGTAGAGCAGATTCTCCACCTCATCCACACAAACTGAAAATCCTTGATACCTGTCATGCTAAATAAATGTACAGGACATGTGACTTACAAATCCCTCCCTCCTTTTTACTCTTCCCCCTCTCCAAACCGCTTTCCACTCAGACATCTGCCTTTTTCCCCCCCACACAGGATGTGATCTGATAAGTCAAGACGCCAGTTTCCTTTCCTGCCAGTCACATGATCACACTTTTTCAAAGTAGCATGTGAACACTCCAAGCAAGGCAGCATTATAAAGCAGTTATAAACTGTGCTCAGAGTAAAATTATGCTATTATCAAAACTATGTGCTCCATTCTTGTGTTAAGTACGCATTCACTTTGTGTGTCCAGTAGCATCACCCTATATGGAAACCTTGCCACCTGGGGTTCACATAAGTAATTCAGTGTAAAACAACAGTCCTGCAATAAATCTTACATCCTTGAACATTATAATGTTCAGTTTTTGTTGAAACTCAGGCAGAGATATTGTACTGCTTGAGAATGAAAAATATATTTCTAACATTTAGTCCACCTTTATTGATTTAATCAAGTGGACAAAATATTACACACACATTTTTGGATGACACAACAAAATGTAACAATACAGCGTTCAAAATTACCATGAAGTTGAATCAACACCTCTCTAAAACAGTTTTAAAAATTAAATTTACAGCCTTCATGAGGGTGGAATTTGTTTCAGGGTTATTTTATGAGACCGATATAGTTTTAGCTACATTGTGACTAATGAACTTGTCACTAAGTGCAAGTATTATGGATTTCAATCAAAATCTTTCATGCTTAGCAAGCTTAATTTGATGTAAGCTGTTGGCTGGGGGTTGGCATAACAGCCTTTAGCTGTTTAAGGGTTACACAATGCAGAGTTGCTTACACGTAGTTTTCAAGAAGTGTTAAAGTTGGTGCAAGCAATATTACTAACACCATCCCTAGTTTGCACATCTGAGATTATATGTATATGTGGTTAAGATCTGCAAGGTCTATCAGGAGTTTGTGGTTCATTATTACATTTTGAAATGAGACATCTTGATAATAACTATACCATTAAAGACCACATAGAACAGATGAATGATATATGTTTTGGTTTTTCTTGTTCTGTGTCAGTGTATGGTACAGAAAAACACCAAGAACGGATACTTAAAACTGATACAGAAAATCTTCTGGTTTAACACCCTGATTTATTCGCTCCACCTCATAAAATCTGCTACAGCTAATGGTTTGATGATTTCAAAAACCAGTACTGACACTAATGTGAGGAAGTGATCTCTGCAGTAATCTAGACTATAACCAGGCACAAAGCCGTTCTCCTTTTTCTGAGATCTAATATTAGACAGTGTTTGTTTAACATATAGGCAGCTGAAGTTCAGCTGACTGTGAGCTGGCACACTTCACACGAAGGAAATAGCTTTGCCACTGAATCGCAAAGCCTTCCAGCTGTGAAGTAATGTTGCTTTGGTCAGCGGTCCTCAACTATGAGGTGGGTTAATAGACTATGGAAGTTCTAGGTTTGTGTGTCTGAGTGTTCTTGTATGCCTATCTTTATGAGAACTAGTCTGAGTTTAGCTTAATATGTTGGGAGTGAGGACATTTTTACTGATCCTCACTTTCTGATATCCCTTCAAAGGGCTGTTCAAGGGTTTAGACTTCGTTTTAAGATTCATCTTAAAATCAGGGTGGGGTTGGGGTAGTGGTTAGGGGTTTAGGCATTTAGAAGTGATGTTTGAGGTTAGGGTAATGCATTCTGTTAGTAAATGTCCTCACAAAGATAGAGGTACAAGTATGCGTGTGTGTCTGCTAATGTGTGCGTGGCAGTTTCCCCTTGATAACACCAACTTCCTGTTTATGTCAAAATCAACCTTTTAGCTACACAAAAAATATTCTCTAAAGGGTACAGAAAAAAAATTATGCATATGAAGCAAATCAATAAATATGTCTTCATTAAAATTAATAATAGGCAGATAATTAAAAGAACAGAATATTCTGCACATTGGTCTAAAGTGCAAAGTCATTCTAGCCCACACATTTCAGAATTTGTCTGTAGTTGTTCAATTTTCACGAAGGCTGCTGTATGCTAAAATGTTGGGACATTCTGCAAGTGAGGGAGATGTTATAACTAGATTTTCATTTATTTATTTATTTTTTATTACACAAGTGTTTAGCCTGCGCTTCACTTACATAATGATATGCAAGGCACCAGAAATTCTCATTTGAAAAAAAAAGGTTTGTACTGAACATTAAAACACGTGAGTGTTATAGATAATATAAAACTCATATATTTACGTTATGACCATTATTTTTAATAAGCTCAGCTATGTTTATAAGACTGTATTTTTTCATTAGCTTGGTGTGAAGAATGGCTTTTAATACTACGATACCCATGAGCCACAGACTCCGTTGCTATGGAGAAGAACCAGTGACAAGCACAAGAGCCTTTGCAGTTGAGAACATAACATTACAATACATTTGCACAACAACCTAGAAAACGAAAATGACCTAATTTAAACAGTTTGATGTACTGTCAAGTTTCTATAAAGTACAAATTGTAGCTTCTGATTGCCCTTATCGGAGCTCGTGACTGATGAACTGATGGTTCAAATCGAAATGCTCCTTGGGAGTTGTAGTTGACCTCTCCTGGTGGGTCCCCTTGCGTTTTTTGGTACATAGACTTGTACCTTTGACTTTATCAAAGAACCTAACATTTTCTAACGCAGCTACTCACCATTGGGTAGCTACTCAATGTTGAGTTTCAAACCCAGACAAGCCTTGGATGATCCAACTGATCCAACTGCCAGTCGCCTAACTTCTACGCAGAAAAAAAATCTAAATAACCCCGCCCACTCCCAAACGCCAAGTTTACTGTCTCCATGGTTACATTGCTAAACACCGCACAGAGTACTGCGACAGAAATTCGTTGGGTAAAAAGTTTTAATTTTAATACGAAAATGAGCGTATCTGTCACTCGCACGATTCCTAAGAAAAATTATGCTGATAAAGTTGTTACGCGACAACGGGTTTATGACTACTTGTATGGTGAGTAAACTCAACTTAACGCTAGATAACTTTGGAAACGTGTTAGCTGACTTGGTTCACCTGAACTGAACGGGTATTCTTTCGCTACAGATCCGGTTTACACAGTGTCATCGGAGGTGGACCATGTCAAGGCCTATACGTCTAAGGACCGACTCGTAAGTTGTGTACTCGATACTGGTTGTGTTTCTACAATTAGAAATTTGTCCTCAGATAAGTTTAGTAATAATTAGGTTAAAATCGACCAAGATGCTCCAACTCTTTATTTGAAAGTGTAATTTAACATTAATTAATTTAGTACAAGTACTAAGTTAGAGACAACAGTCATTTTGGCTCAGTAACTCACAAATACAATACATTATATTAGGTTAAATTGTATTATTATTGCCATAAATTGTTTTGGTTAAGTGTTGTTGCTTGTAACTGCACACAGATTTGTTAAGAAATGATAAGGTGTTGTCTTCAGTTGTTTACCATTCAAGATAAACCCATCTTTAAACTTGATGCAGCATTTTATCCCAGAATAGTGTTGAGGCATTTTTAAGCTGACATATGCCTTTATTAAATAATAGCATGTAGAGTTATGCTGTATTGTATAGACTTATGTTACATTTTTTAAGTTATATTTTCTTTAACACTAATTTACCAACTTTCTGTTTACCTCTCCTCCAGTAGGTACAAGTTGTTCCCTGAAGTATCCTAAACTATGACACATAGCTAATTTTGTTTCTGAGTTGATAGTGTTTAAATATGACAACAAAGAAATGGACTGACAGTGAATTGCAGTTGCTAACAGGTATTTCTATTTCTCTTAATCAGCGAAGAGTGCCTGACTTTGGGTCTATGTTCAGTAGCCTGCCCCACCACCCACGGTATACTATTCAGCTGGACCCTGCAGACCCAGTGCCGGCATCTATTGATCGTCGCTGGCGAGGCCACACAGAGCAGCGCAAAGAGGCATTGCAGCAGCTGGCTGGGTAACACGAACAGACACCATTTTAAATGACTTGGTTTTATTAATTAAAAGTTAATATTTGTACTCTTTACAAATATAAACTGTCTCATTTGGCATATTTATCATTTTGTGTCTATGATTCTTGATTATCTTCTTGACAGGGTTATTCCTAAAAGGGAGGAGTGCCATGTGACTGGAGTTGATCGCTGGAAATACTTTAAACGGTTTGATTAGCCAGCCTACAATCTGAAGCTGTGAATATGGTGGAATACAATCATAAATACATACATTATACTATGGCAGTTTACAAAAGACAACTGCCATGCTGCTCACATTTCAACTGTAAGTATTAAAATAGTCTCTAATATGGTCTTCCATTCTGTTTCCTTTAGCCCTCTAATTCCTGTTGCACAGCAGGTTCCCCCAGATGTGATTTTTGCTTTGCCAAAGTAAGTTCAACTGGCTCAACACATTCATTTATTTTTCAGCTATTTCTGTTGTGCCCTTTTAACTGGGTGAGGATATACCCTCTCTTTTTGTCACTTCAGAGAAGACTTTGTAACGACTGGTGGAAAGAATGCTGAACAACAGCCCACTCACTTCACTGTGGGGGTCCAGACGGACTACAGGGAAAGTGAAACACAAACAGACCCATATAGCCCTGAGTTTGTGATACAACCTGGGACGACTCCCTCAGAGCTCCTGCAACTAGCCGCTTTGACTTGGGGTACAAAAGCAGCTGTTCAGATCTTCACTAGTTACAGACTATACTCTATGATTGTAGCTAATAATAACCTTGTTAAAATCATGAATGTCCAACCTTCTACTAGTGCTCTCATGTCTACCTGTACCTACCAGATGAACAGTCTCTCTGTACCTTCACCTTTACTTACATTTAAACCCTCTGATAACAATTTCCCTCAGGTCATGGTCTGCCTGCAGGCTTGGCAGAAGTGGAAATGATAGGGCGGGCACGTGCCATGCAAGCTTGGGAGGCCAGCCTTCCTCCACTGGGTGACCTGAGTCAGCTTGACAAGAGGAGGCGTATGATGGAGGAGATGGAGGCCAAAGAGTGGGCTTTCAGAGAAGGAGAAATCCAGAAGTGAGTGGTAACGTACTACACTAATCTGAAAAGACATAAATAGTGAAGTAAACCACAACCTGCCTAAAACGTTGTTGGTGCAGTGTTTGGTACATATTTACCTGTTTACTCGTACCTCTTGGGGAAGTGGTATTATATCTTAAAAACCATCTGCCCTCTCATTTGCCATACAGCAAACCATAAAGTACTCAAACTTGTGTAGTGACTGTCATTAGACAATGTAGTTATCCTTAGCTCTAATGAACCTTTTAGCATCTTCCAGCTCAGTGTGTTGGTATTCTAGCTGTTAGGGTTACTGTTTTGGTTCACTCTCCCCGCTCTCATCAGAATCATTTACTATACATGCACTGTGAATCCTGTGTTCATAGCTTGTTTCCACTGCCCCCAAGTGGTAAAAGAATTAGTTACTAGAAGTTTAAGCAGAATGAATACATGCTGACACATGGATTTGAACAAGGTTTGAATAAAGTAAAGCCAAGGAGGATATGTGCGATATATCAATTTTCTTGACTTATCAAATAATCTTGGTGAACCTTTCCTCCCCCTTGATGTTCCTGCTGTCTCTACCATGAACAACCTGCCCTTCTGCAATGCTTTGTTTCTGTGTGGGGTGGCCAGATTGCAAGAGGCCCGTCTTGCTGTGCTGAAGGACCTGCTGAGGCAGAGAGATGGGGCCCAGAAAGAAGTCACAAACGAGAGACTTAACCTAATATTTTCTAAGCACCAAAAAGACAAGGAGACCAAGCTCCAAAAGATCCACAATGACTACATGAGATGTAAGACAACCACTGCCTCTGCGCTAACATAATATCCAAAATAATAATTAGAAATGTATTATTCAAGGGTTTGTTTCAACCCCTCTTATCCAATGTCTTTTGTTTTTCATTTTTATTTTTGCTTAGCGCTGAGAAAACTGGAAGCTAAGAGGAGAAATGTGGAGGGGAAGCTAGAACATGGTCTTGTCAAAGACTATACAGAGTCTCAGAAATATGCCCCTCAGACCCACAGGGGCGCGTTCACCAGGAGTGCCTGCTACAATGAGTTAAAAACCCACTACTTAGACACATATGAAGGTCTGACTCTAAATACTTTTGGACAAATAGAATTTAACATGTTTCCATAACAGCGCCTCAGAGACAACAGTATCCTTTTAATTTTAAGATAGCTTTCTGTCACTCACAGGTTTGCAAGAGCTTGAGGCAGGACTCTCTGCCTCAGTCCTCAAGCCCTGGGTGAAAAGACACAAACCCAAAGTTAACATCATCAAGTGTATGATCCAGCCCCCTGCAAGCAGAGCAGTAGAACTGATGAAGAAATACAAGGTAAAGCAGGAAGAAATATTTTCATTAAGCACATCACTGAAGTTTTAAACACACAATTGTCTCTCCACAGGCCCTGAGGGAAGAGAACGATCAAGTGACAAAGAAGTCCCTGCGTTTTCTTGTCAAGAACGAGAAGCCTGTTCCTCGTCCTGTCACTCCCAGAGTGGAGGAGCCACCAGAGGTCAGCTAATGTCTCTGAGTATAAATGACACTGACCTTGTTCATCCTAAATGTATTAGAGATGGTATTTATTAATTCACTTATATGTCCCTCATTAGGGGGATGAGGAGATAGAGCTTGCAGTCATCCACTTGCAGAAACTACTGAGAGGAAGAAGTATCCAGTGCGAGGTCTGAATGTGTCTGTCTGTCATATACACACACACACACAGAGACTGGTTCCTATGTGTGTGTGTGTGTGTGTGTGTGTGTGTGTGTGTGTGTGTGTGTGTGTGTGTGTGTGTGTGTGTTGGTGTGTATGTATGTATGTGTGTGTGTGTGTGTGTGTGTGTGTTTACCTGCACATCTGTTATGCTTCAAAATGCCTCCAGAAATGTTTGCATGTGTTTCAAGTTGTGTATTCACTTCTGTCTGTGTTGTTGTACAGATGTTTAAAGGCAAGGAGAACCATCTGGAGCTTATCCACGAACTGAGGACTGTTCATGCCTTGCAGAGGGAGGAGCAGGAGCTACAGAAAGATGAAAAAGGGCTTGTAATCACCCTGAAAAAACAGAGAGACAATCATAGACACAAGGTGAAACACAGACACGTTCACATACAAAATTTTAAAAAACATTACACAACATAAACTTAAAATCTCTCTCCCCTCCCAGACCTCTCAAGAGGAGGCATCTCAGGCAAGAGTGGTAGGTGCTGAGCTCGAACACCTGTTCGACACCTTGTCAAAGGAGCTGATTCATCTTCAAGAAGAGCGCAGGATCCATGCCTTTACTATACTGGCTGAGAGAGACCGTCGCCTTCGAGAGGCTGAGGAGAGTGGAAGGAGACAGGTGGAGGAGCGCAGACGCAGAGAAGAAGATGAGATCTTTAGACAAGTACTTACATATTTTCTGCTATGAGTATGCAAAGGAAATTGTTATTAGAATAAAATGTGTGCACGGGTGGTGCAGATATCTTAATGATGACTATGTATGTGTACGTCCTTAATACTGTGTCACAGGTGGTGCAGGTACACCAGGAAACTGTGGATTTGTATTTAGAGGACATCATCTTGGGGACCTTGGAGCAGACAGCTGACCAGCAGGCTAGAGAGGAGATCCGCAGGAGGGCAAAGGAGGTCAATGATATCGCTTATGCCATGGAGGAAAGGTAATAGACACCTCAGCATGTCTGCTGATGCTTTCTATTCAGTAATTCAAACCCAAGAATAATAAACAAAAATCATTTGTATGTGTGTGTGTGTGTGTAAGTAGCCGGAACAATCTTCAGTCAGAAGAAATTGTGTCAGAGCTGGTGTACAGCTTCCTCATCCCAGAGGTGGAGAAGATCAGTGTCAGGCAAAGAGGTTTGGGAGGTTTTTCTGTTTTCACACATAGAATGCAACTGCACCACCTTCCCAAATGTTTTCAAATAATAAAAAGAAACTAATAATACATTTTTTTTGTAAATTATATGCAAAATAGGCAGTATTTGCAGCAACATTTAAAAATAGATTAAAAGGCAGAAAGTATTCACTGGTTTAACCTTATGATTTCTCTTTGCCAGTGCACACGAGGCAGCATAGACACTTGCAGGCAGCTCGTGGTATCATTCATGGGACTGCAGAACATTCTGGGATCTTTCCTAGTACTCTGGGGGCCTCACAGTTGACCCATCCCTCTGAAAGAGCCTCCAACCAAGCCCTCGAGGAGATGATCAGCCAAGTGGAGCAAGAGCAGAAGAAGGAAGCAAAGCAGCACCACCATCAAACTGAGTAAAGAATGGACAAAATATATTAAAAAATATATATGGTGTGAACTGCAGTATGTCTGTATTTGCAGTTTCATATTCATCATTGTGGGTTAATTATAGCCCTTTGACTATTACTTGTGTATTTGATCTCAAATGTAAAGTTTGTTCCCACGTTTGCCGTCCAACTACAAGTTACATTTGGACTCAGAGCTTGTTAGGTGCCCTGAAGTGACTTTCTGTCATTATCCTGCAGTCTTACACAACAATCCTGCAATAAACCCTACCTTCATAAATTGTAATGTTCAATTTTTGATTTAACAACACGATCGTTTTAGAGGATGTAGTTTGTGGTGCTGTTGAACTGCTTTGGACAAGAGAGGGGTTTGACCATTAAAAGGCAGAAACACTTCTAACATTCAAAGGTGAGGCAAATCCCATCAAACTGTCACAAAAACTGCCTATCAACGGCTGATATCAGAAATGTTGTTCTTAGAAATGCATCGTAAAAAAAAATCTCACCATTTGCCGTTGTGGTAAATGCAGCTTGGAGCAGAGACAGGGCAGAGATTTCAACATTTCCGAAACATCCATTTGTCAGCACAGCACAACACAGCACGGGTCAGAAGCTAACCCCGTATGAACCCATCTGCACTACCTACGTCATCGCTTGGGGGTGTTGAGGTCATGAGTGGTGCCAAGGTGAAAGATTGTAAACGGCGTGGGCGGTGCTGGACGTCTAACCCCGCCTTCCTGCGGGCTGCAGCGGGGAATGCATGTAGCAGCCAGTCCCGTATCAAACAACACGTCCAACAGAACAGGAAGAGCTAATGCGATACTCGTTCACGCCTGTTGAGCGTTGAGTGAATCCTAAAATCCACCGGGATTAACAGCGGTGAGGTGGAAACCTGTGGACTACATACAGCTGTTTTGACATCTGGAATCACCAAATCAGTGAGTTGAATGATCTCGATCATGGTTTGATTAAAACTCGACCTTTAACCAGGTAAAGGAGGAGGGCAAGGAAAGGCAGGTGTTTATATAAAAGGTTGACAGAGAGCCTCTTACTTTTTTATTTTAAGTTATTAAAATAAAAAAGTTCTTAAAATTAAAATCAGTTTGCTGTGTTACAGACTTATACCTGTCTGCAAAATCAGAGGTATAAGGCAAAAAAAAAAGGTTAGGCTACTTTTAATCCACGTTTTCGTGGACGTGGATGCATATTATGATCACATCACATTAAATTTATATTGACATTTTAAAATTTAGATTCATGAACACAGAGAGTACTCTTCTTTTTTCTGTTTTTATTTATTCATTTATTTTTACATGAAACAAATTCCTCTAGGACTCCCACTTAAGCTGCATTCAACAAGCTTTACTGTCTTGAGGGTGTGAAACAATTCAAATTCTATGGCCATGTTCATGTTGCCATTATGTCATATTTCTATACTAGATTTAAGTGTTGGATAAAAGTCTAAAACTATCATTGACAAGCAGTGGAACAGCATCAGACAACTTCATGATGAAGCGTTACCGCAGGGGTGATGAATCCTATAGAAAACTGCACTGTTCACTACTGCACCACTGCAGTTTCCAGGCACTCCAGAGAGCTTTGTGTTATTTAATACTACTTGATGGAGTTTGAAATGGTTCCTCTTTGTGACCATTTAGCCTCAGGGGGCTGCTAAGAATTAGCGGCTTTTAATAGACACTGCACCTTTATTCAAGAATATGGTAGAGGAAATGATTCAGCCACAATTTTGCTTTTTTTCCTCATATTTGAAGGCAAGATCATATGTCTTCTGTACATTAATTGTGATACAATAAAAACTTTTTGCAAGAACTGTTAAGCTTGGTCTCAGTGTTGTTTTGCTTGTAGTTATTAACACTAAAACCTCACTTCCCGCAAGCCCTGCCACTTCAGTGTTGCAGTCAGTGTTGCACTTGAAATAGTAAGCTAGTGGTGTTAAATTTTCTAATGACCCCTTTAGGTAAGCATGAGCAAGAAGCCCACTGGAGCAGAGACCATCTCTGAGGCACTCATGAGGCAAAATGAAGAGGAAACAGTTTCTGAAGATGAGGAGCCCAGAGCTTGCGGTGTGTGTGGAGATCAGGCCAAAGGTTACCACTTCAATGCCTTGACATGCGAAGGCTGCAAAGGCTTCTTCAGGTGAGGTTGTTTCATTCACCCTCTCTCGCTCTCTTCATCAGCTGCAGCTTTGCGAATTGGCGTCTGAATAGATACAAAAACAGAAAACTTTTTATGACACAGTACATCAAGTTCCTGCCGTCACGTAATGGTGAAAATAAACTGAGCAAAAAGATTTTAAGGGCCTGTCGTGTACTCCATATGTCACACATAGTGACAAATCCAAACTTAACATGTCTGCAGTCATCAGAGGTCAACTCTATGACCTCAGTGAGTGCGACCTGGATGGGAGTACATTTTCCATAGTACACTAAAATAAAGTTGGAAGATTAACCACTGATATTATATTTTACATGATACAGTACAGGTCCCTACATCTCTTACTCCTACTCCTACTCCTACTCTCTCTGCTTCAGCTGACCAGCCCGAAGCATCACATTACATGTGTATTTATACTGAGTATGAATTGAAAGGATTTATATCTTTGCATTTTCTTTTTACCATCATACATTTTATGTGATAGTTCTATGAGAAGTAAAGAGAACTGTGTGAAAAGAAGCAGAGACATTCAAAGTTTGTTGTGGAAATCTTAAAAAAGATAAAGACTTTAAAATCTTTGTGGTTTTTATTCAACATAGCTTTTGCAAATGGGCTCAGCACTTATACAGAGATCAATGGTCCCCATAAAGTGAGAGCCTCAGAAAAAGACTTTTCCAGTCTATTGTAGGCCTACTACAGCAAACAAGGATGTGGGAGTATCCTCCTCTCATTAGCTGGTAGCTACTGACTTTAGGATGCACAAGCAGGTAGCTTTAAGTTATCAGGAGTCAAAACCTGATATGTGGGGATAGAATACAGACAGAGACCTACTCCTTTCCCACAGTCAATGACAGTTCAGCTCTAACTGTAACAGCTTATCAACTACAAAGAAGTTTGACTGAGGTTACATAAAAGCACACATATGGTGGATTAAATTGTCTAATTACAATAAGAAGACAAGTTACAAATACAATCACATGAAAATTTTCCACTACAAAGTTTTGACCACAGCGTCAGTGCTGTTGCAGCTTTAAAACACAGTTAGCAGAAGTATATCTAGCAACATTGGAGAAAACTGTAACAAGATGTGATCAATCTAGTATCGGCTTTATGACAATACCAGATTATTGGAACTAGGAAACATTTCGAATATGAAGATTTACACAATGAGCAACATGCTTGAGAGTATTTCAGTCCATTAGAAAATCACAGTAATCCAAGTCTTACACAGGGAATCATCAGGTCACTAGAAGACAATAAGATTTTTTTTTTAAACTGAAAATAACTGCTGCTGCTGGGTACATGGTTAATTTGCAAGGTGAGACTGAACCAGAAACTTCGGGCCATACTTGAGCTGCCACAGTATTAGTTAATTAATCATTAGCGTTGCCAATAGATTTCTCATTTACTCACTTATTCAGATGCACTGTAGCTTATGGGTCAGGCAACATTTCTGACACAAACGACGGCCCCAATGTTTCGTTATCATCTGGTGTGGGAAAACATGTTTCATTCTGTGCCTTTGGTGTTACATTCATTTTACTCAATTTCTCTCAGTGGCTCGTGCAACTAGTCCAAAGTAATGCTATGATGTAATGGGATTTCTAAGACTGATTTTTGTAAACTGTTACTAAGTGGATTCTTAAATAAATTCAGACGTGCCATAAAGAGGTCAACGCAGCTCCGCTGTCCATTCCTGAATAAATGCAGTATAACAAAGAACAACCGCCGGTCATGTCAAGCCTGTCGCCTCCGTAAATGCCAGGCCATAGGCATGCGCAAAGAAAGTAAGTAACATCCAGACACAACAAATCATTCCTTTTCGTTTTAAGACAAATGTTTATTTTTGATTTCATGCTGTGCTGTAAGAAACTATTTAATGTTGTGAGGTGCTCATCATTCAATTATTACTATATATATATATCACTTAATACTGTTAGACATATTATAATAAACAATACATTTATAGTGATAAAAAGACACCAAACATCTCGATCATGTGCATTAGGTAAAAGAGTAAAAAATAATGTTTTAAAATTGAGATGCTCAGCCCTTCTTTGCTGTAGAAGGAAACCCTCTTCTTTCATGTTTGCTGTATTTCAGCATAAACCAGCATTAAAAGTATAATTTAAAATGTCTTTGCAGGAGTAATTAAAAAATATAAAGCTAGATCTACTGAGGAATATGTACTTATGTATTTTTGTGTGCCTGTAGTGGTCATGTCTGAGAAGGAGGTTTTGGAGAGGAGGATCCGAATCAAGAAAAAAAAGATGCTTGACACCCCAATACAGCTCTCATCCCAGCAGAAGGAAACCATTCAGGAGCTACTCTGTGGCCACCGCCGCACATTTGACTCAGCATTTTCCAGCTTCAGTGGCTTTAGGGTGTGTGAATGACTGCAAACATCTTTGAGGTGTTCATAATCCTCATTGTCTCAACTTGTCTGACTGACTTTTTCTTTTTTCTTTTAGCCTATGGACAGAATCATCCTTTCTGTGAGTGAGTACAACCAGCCTACAAGGGAGCCCTTTAACCCCCTGACAAACTGCCCTACAAACATCTGCACTAAAACCAGTAAATCTGCCACAGGTCCCAGAACATCCTCATGTGCCAACTTCCTCTCCTCCTCCAGTTTTTGTGGTTCCTTTGAAAAACAAAAGAACCGAGAAGGAGAAGAGGTTACAAAAAGCATTATTTTTACCGCTCTTCCACACTTGACTGACCTCACCACTTATATGATCCAGGACATCATCAGTTTCTCCAAAAGTCTACAGGACTTCAGGTAAACATGTATGTCCCAGTGCGTATTCGTATATGTCTCAGCAGGTATGTTTCCTTATCACTAACGTCTATTATCCGCTTACAGGTCTCTAACCATGGGGGATCAAATTGCTCTGTTGAAGGGGGCCACATTTGAAATTATGCAGATCCGCTTCAACATGGTGTTTAATGCTAAAACAAACATCTGGGAATGTGGCCATATTACATACTGCATAGATGACGCTGTACGAGGTGAGACTGACACAAACATGCCTTTATATTCAGTGGGATAGGCTCGGCTGTTTCTCCTGTACCGTGTGAAAATGTACAGATGAGTTCACACACACACACACACACACACACACACACACACACACACAAAAAAAACACTTGGATGCAAACAGGAACTACATGATATTCTTTGTTAATTTTATAATCTTTCTAACCTCTTTGATCTGCATATAAACAGACAATTCGTATTGAAACCTGTATTGATTAATATTTTGGTCACTTGGGATGACATATAGCAAACTGTTGTCTATTAACACAGACACAGAGCAAGCATATCATTCATTTGGGGTTGTGTACCTAGAAACCTGGTTAGTGTGAGTATAATATTCACCTCAGCCCTGTTTGTTTCTCCTTCTTCTGAGGGAAATCTCTGGCTCTTTAGCACCGCTATGTCTGTCTGCTGTTTGCTGCTGAGCAGGTAGTGTACAGAGGGTTCATGGTAGCTTTTTTGCAGAAAAAGCTACCTGCTGGAAACAAGCTCAGGTTGGGGGGAAATGATTCTCTGTTTCTTCACTACAAGCCACTAATTTCACTCACAAGTAGAAATTTGATCCATTTTTTTAAGGAAAGAGCTGAAATCACATGGAGGCTCAAGTTTCACTGAATTTGTCATTGTTTGTCAGTGTCACGACACCTATTTTGTTGATTTTTGAAGTGATAAAAAGTAAAGAAGTAACATTAATTGTGGCACCTTCCCAAGTCAGACAGTGCAACCGTAATTATAATCAAGTCTAATTAATAAAAAATACATTCAGTAATGGTTACCTGGCGTGGATTGGAAAAAAAAATCAGTTGGATGGATAAGATTGTGAGACAAATGAGCTGATGTCGATTAAAGAAGCAGTAACACAAAGGTAAACTATGTCCAGTATGTAAGGAATCAAGCTTACAGCTTGACAGTATGTGAAAGTAACCTAAACAAAAGCAGCCTCAGACATGTGGAGCACCTCTGATTTACAGATGTAACTCATCTGAGCAAAAAGCAACGCCTGCACATTGACATTTCAACTTCAGCATGATCTTTGTAAAAAAGAGACTTTTTTGTTAGATCATGGTCACTGCGGAGGCGTTTCTCATCTCACTTGTGCTGGTTTCCATTTGCCTTGCAGAATTTAGGTTAAATGTGAAGATTATTAACACTAACATAAATGCAAATTTCATGATTTTTTCACGATATTGCAACATTTTATTTGTGAGCAGTCAGACATGTGATAACGCTTGTGTGCACTTCTCTCGCACCTCTTATCATCGCAAGTCTTCGCAGGTAACATGACTCCTGGATGAACATTCGCCAGAATGCTGTCAAACTGGTGTTGTCTGCTCCTTTTCTAAAGATTAAACAAAATGCAGTTGGCATTCATTCAATGTCCTCAAGCCTGGTACTCCCTGCCTTTAGCTGGTAAACTGTCTGCAATTATTGATATAAAGGAAACAATGATTTTGTCTATATTGTTCACCCCTTAGTTAAATATCTTGAAATTCTCAAAGAAAAGCCTGTATTCACATAAAAGTTGAGGCTGCAGACTGTTATGTATGAATGGTCTACACATAATTATAAAATAAAGCCTGGAAGAAAGAAAGAAAAATGACCTGTAATGGCTGTAATGGTATTTTAGCACAATGTACAACAATGCCAGAATTGCTGTTCTCACTTCTCATTTAACCTGATTCCAAATTTCCTGTTTCACAATAAAAGCTTTGCTGTCCTGTAAATGTCCTCTGCTCTCCTGTGTTTTGTAGCGGGTTTCCAGCCACTCCTCCTGGAGCCTCTGTTCAAATTCCACCACACACTACGCACACTGGGCCTGCAAGAGGAAGAGTATGTTCTTATGCAAGCCATGTCCCTGTTTTCTCCAGGTAGCAGCATCAGTTCATCCCAGTCCTATCTAATCAATGATTTATGAACCCTGTAAATATTTTAAACTTCAGAAACAGCCAAGCATTAAAAAATGTATTTTCAGACATCCTCAGGTTCAAGTCCCTTTTGGATTAGCAGAGATTTGTTATTTAGTAAATCTTATGTTATTCGACCTATCAGATCGTTCAGGTGTGCAGCAACACAGTGTGATTGATGAGCTTCAGGAAAACTTGGCACTGACACTAAAAACCTGGATTGACTGCAAGAGAACAGGCCCCGAGAAACAGTGAGTGAAATACAAAATGCCACTCGCAGCAGCTCACTCAGAAACCTTTCACATACTGATCTGCCTTTGTTTCCTCTGTTACTTCAGTTTGCTGTACCCCAAAGTGGTGGCCTGTCTTACAGAAATGAGAACAATGACTGAGGAGTACAGCAAACAGGTTCTGCAGATCCAGGACATCCAGCCGGATGACATCTCTCCCCTTATATTGGAGGTGGTCAGTAGAAACCCCTGTGATGACTTCTAATACAGACACCTACTGTACATGGACTGCTAAAGCACTCTGGGTCCACCTCTGTTATTTAAAAATGGAGACCCCAAACTGAAAACCAACTGAATGTGCTCCTTGATTTAAAGGGAAGTATTCTGTTCTAAAATCTAAAATCACGAACACATGAAGATGCGTGTTCATGTCATCTGTCCTCTGCACACAACCTGCAGGTCAAAGAAACCATGAGTGAAGCAGCATTAACTTTTACAAAGTTTGTTTAAACTGGTTACACTACTGTTAGATTGTGGCGAATTTGTCACTTTTGTGCTATTTGTTTAACTTACACTAAAAACATATTGTGGGTGCATGAATGAATGTTGACTTCAAGTTGGGAGGTTTGATGTTTTTTTGTCACACAGAATTGTCTGTAAAGTGTGTTATTTTCTCAGAGAATGAAAAAGGGCTGCAGTTGCAAAGACAGTCTTTGCTTTTTACAGTTGTTACCTCAGTTTGTGTTTAGTTTTGTGTTTTGATCATGTAAAACAAAAGTGCTATACACTTATTTTAAATAAAACGGACTAAAAGTGCTCCTGAGATTGAAGTGAATGATGGTGTTTCCATGGTCATTGGCAGCAAGGAAAACAGTGCCCCCCTGTGGTTACACTTATACAAAGGATAACTCATTAAATAAGGGACTAGTCTGTTGGGGCCATTGCAAAGAGCCAGCTGGTGGGTGTAAAATTTTTAAGAATGGTCTATCAGTCTAAACATTAGGAGACTTTCTATAATGTCATACAGCCCACTAGCCCGTGTATGGGCCCAGTAGAAGGTTCTTAACTATGGAGTAAATGCCTAAACATTTGTCAATACATACTTGCTGTACCTCAGTAAATCGGTTAGAGTCTCTAGAATTCAAATAATCGGTTCATTTTGCGCCAACCATAAGCACATAAATCTGATTTATTAATATCCTACAGCACTCTTAACAGCTGAGCATGGTGACTGCTTACGTTTAGATGTGTAGAAGTCCTTCTACATTCCACCACTATTTGTATTCCTTTAGTCCATAAGGGTCCACAGATCGCAAAAATCAAAAGGGTTCCTTATAAAAAGTATTCCAAGTTATGAATAGCTTCATGAGAAGTCGAAAGCGGACGACCGAGCGATTTGTATCAGCTGATCTTCCCTCACTTCTCCACTCTCTCCGTCCAGGTGCATCTGTGGCTTTGTTAGCGGGTCTGCTACATCCATGTTCTGCTATTGTTTGTTAACTTTCTGGCTACAAAATGGAAAGATCCAATCAGATTTCACTCCAGGGGGGTCTGGGGAAGACAAAAAGCTTAACTTAGCCTAAGAAGTAATGAGGTGTTCTCCCTGTTGGAAAAAAGCCTGTTTTTTTCCACAGCTTTTCTGAATGAGGCTAGCTTGTAGATAGACGTCTCCCCTGACCAATCAGAGCAAACTAAGGGGGGTGGGCACTTCAAATAGAAGGCCAATAGCTTGTGAGAGGTGTGGAAACAGCATGAGAGCCTGCAGGCTGAACTGTAACAGAGACAATGGTCAGCTCTGTTTTGAATGGTTCCAAAAGGTTTCTTAGGCATGGAAATCCTTCAGTATGTTTTCTATTATTTCATATTTAAGAGTTAAAGCACATATCTCCCAGTTTTCCTTTTAGAGAGGTTTATGGGCGCCAGTGAAAAAATTAACTCTAAAGGCCTAAACTATTAGGCCTAGAGGCCTTGAAGCATCACAGATTTGACTAGATGTATTAAGTATTGTGGAGCTTTTTCTTTGTTCTTGTATAAAGTTGATCCTTTTTGTAGTTATATAATATGACTTCTTTGCAGGCAAGGACTGAAAAATACTACAAAATACCATGTATGAGCGGATATAGTTTTAGGTTGGGTTGTAGGCACATGTAAAACAAACACATCTTCAGAAACTACAATACGTTACCTTTCAAATGAGGTCTCATAAATGCATTTTGGCCTTACAGTTTTTCTGCAATAAGCTTATTAAGTTTACATATGCAAATTGATATAAATTGGGTTTAAAACAGGTTGTCTCTAAGAGGATAAAGACAATAAATATAACTTTTTGTAAAGTTTAATAAACATGATTCTTCAGGGCAGGCCACAGTGACATGTTGATATTTTTGTAAACTGCTAAAAAGAGCAAACAATGCCAATTAATATATAGTACATACTGTAAAAAAAAAAAAAAAAAAAAAAAAAAAAAAAGTAGTAGTAGTAAGTATAATTAGCAGGTCTCCAGGGGTGATGTGTCAGAGGTTGTGTTTTATATCTAAGAATAAGCACAAAACCACATCATTCTTAAAAATGTTGCATTTTGCAACCAAAATTGTACTGAATGGCTTCAGGCATATTGGCTCCGACAGGAAATTTGCTTTACAAAGGTAATTTAATTGGCTTTTATAAAGAGACAAAAGCACACTCACTAAAAGAAGGTGTAGCAGACAAAGAGTTTTATCATTTCCAGGCTATCCTACTCTTTATTTAATGCAAATTACAGTACCAGGGAACTATTCCTCAGAGCACGCAGAGGGAGTATTTACAGAGGCGCACATTTAGCATACCTTCACAGAACAAAAGAAAAAACAAAAAACAAATGAAATAAAAATTTCAGTCACAAATGGAGGCATTCAAGTAGTAGTACTGTTATACAGGATGTTTTTGTAGTATTTTCTATGATTTTTCTTTTCTTTAACCCCAGTTAAACCCAGTTAGCATATTAAACTAGTATACATGCTAGTATAATATACTAGTACGTATACACGCTTGTCTTCTTTTTTGGTAACTTTTGTGGTGTTTTTATTGAACTGGAGTTAGGGGTAGGGTGAAGTGGTCAGACTTTCTGGTGGAGGGTAGCAAGACGTTCATGAATGCAAAATTACAGCAAGCAGGAGACAGGAGAAAGGCTACATGACTCGACCCCTTTAGGTGCTACTGAATTCCCCCCGAAATATGCAGACAGGAAGGAGAAACAAGCAAGAGGACAGAGAAACAACAAAATATCCAGAGAGAAGAAGAAGAAGAGAGTCAGAATACATTATTGCCTCTGAGGATGGCTCATCACAACTACATCATAGTTTGGCTTTGGTAACAGAACCAACACTGTGAGTAATACAGAAACTGTACTGTATTATATATACAGTATATGAGGCGTCTTTTTTAACCCCTGCTGCCATCCACACCACCCCTCCCACCCTGCCACCCACTTCATGCCCGGGAGTCCATGCCAGGACTGTGGTATACATGTTTGTGCGTGCATTTGTGTGTCCAAGATAAAACATCTATTAAAATAAACACTTGTCTAGTTTATCTTCAGTTAAGGAAAATATCCTTACAATTAACAATGTCTGTATATTACATTAAGTGTGCAATGAAAAAGGGAAAGAGGTGTAAGTGGAGGGGGATTGAAAATCAAGTGGAAGTGCGTGCATGTGCGTGCGTGCGTGTGTGTGTGCGCATGTGTGAGTGTGTTGCAGGATAGCAGGACATTCAACAGCACCAAAGGGAGAGTCACGATATAAGGGTAGATGGGTGG
>NW_019525112.1:1142890-1165440 GCF_002814215.2 Seriola lalandi dorsalis
GGGTGGTGGAGGGGGTGGGAACAAGGCGAAGGTGTATGAAAGCAAAGGCACTCCAAACTATAGTTACACTATACATGACTAGTTCTTGTTACAATAATACAGCTGTTATCTACTGTACTGTACAGGTAAGATTGAACATATGGCTGGATAAAGCTGATCATTATCATCATCTACAATATCCATAAACAACATCAGTTTTGCCCTGATTCTGTTTTTTTTTTGTTTTTTTTCATCTTTTTTTTATTTCTTTCCCTACCCTTTGTCATCTTTGTTTTTGCTCATAAACAGTACATGGGTCTGCATATATACATACCTTGAACACAACATGGAAAAAATAATCAACATAACATAAAAAACAACATACAAGTCATACAAGTCAGAATTTTGGTGAGGAGCATTTATACTGTATATACAAATTCTGCTTTTTTTCTTTTGTTTTCTTTTCTTTAAAATGTAGTGAGTATTCTCTGTAAATAAGACGCTTCGACAGACTGTACCAAGTGGCTCTATGTGCGGTAGGTGGAGGAAAGAGAACGCTAGGCTAACACTTCAGTCAGTGGTCACAACACGTGAGGAAGTCAGTGGTGAGCTGAGGACCACCGCTGAGACTTCTCAGAGAGTCGAGGAAAGGAAAGTGTTCAGAAACATCTTGAATTCTTCACAGAGACAGAGAGAGAGAGGAAGATGTTTGTCTAGACGCTGCACTGTCACAGAAACACTGTTACAGACAGAGTCGGTACAAAGACAGGGAATAGAGCAGTGCCCTAAATCCATCTACAGCCTTAATACAGACAACACTGGAGAACAGGGAAGTGACTGCTGGAATCTAACCACACTCCAGCAACAAACAAAAGACAAAAAAAAAAAAAAACACCACCATATCTAAATCTATTGTCTTTAGGCAGCAGCAAATATTGCCACTGCTCTGCCAGATATGAGCTCACCATAAATGATTTCTGAACCATTGTAGTTAATATACATATATCTATATATACTTTTTATACATAAGGAAAAGTAATATATAAACTGTGTATGTATGCATGTTTGTTTTGTATTGTATGTATATATTATACAAGCACACAGGACCAGATACATGTCACATCCATCGCACATGGCAATCCAAAAAACATCTGCCCTGGAGTACAAAACAAAATTAAAAACAAGGTAGAGTAAAACAGCTTGCTAACCATTTAAAAACAACCCCAGGCAAAGAAAAAAAAAAAACAAAACAAAAATAAAAACAACCTGTCCAAACGTTATCCCCGCAAGTGGACTGCTTCTTTCCACATACATCAGGATCGTCATGCATCCATGTGTGTGAGGGATGTGTGTGTGTGTGTGTGTGAGAGTGTGTGCTTCATGAGTGTGTCTGTGTGTATACGTGTGCGTGAGCCTCATGCCTTGTCTGCGGAAGTGGAGGTGAGAAGTGAGAGGGCGGCGAACCCCCAGGTGATCCTAACCATACTCAGGCCATGCACTACAGAAGGAACCAAGGGGGGTGGGGTGGGTTGAGGGGGCGGGGTGGGCCAGGGGACATAGGATGAGGATGCAGAAACATGGAACGATGCACGGGAGGACAACAGGAGTCGGGGAGAGGGCCAAGGGGAAACAGCTTAGGACTTTTTTCTACAGATTGTCCTCTTACAAACATTAGCAGGCTAGCATTGTGTATACATGTACAGTGTACTTTTATCAATAGTACAGTCGACAACACCTTTGGCCCTGCGCATTGCTTCCCCGTTGAAAGAGCACGGAGAGACGTCTTTGATGGAGGATGGAGTAGAGTTCAAACAGCTGGAGGAGGGGCCAGTCGGGGATAAAAGAGGCAGAAAAGGGATGCTTGGTTTGTGGTCGTGGTCACGTAGGGCTGTTGTCTAGCTGTTGAACCCGGACTGCGTCAGCATCGCTCCGCTGCCGTCAGGGAGGAGAGCAGGGCAGAGCAGAGCTGAGCAGAGCTCACCCCCTGGCCGGGGCAATGGAGAGGCCGTGGGCTGGGGCTGAGACTGGGGCGGGGCGGGTGGTCTGTGGGCTCAGGAGGTGGAGTTAGAGGCCGAGGCAGAGGCGGTGGTGGTGCTGGGACCTCGCTCTGTGCTGCTACCGTCTATGGACAGGGAGAGGAGATAATATTGAGATGATATTTGTGTTAGGAGCATAAAGTAAAAGTATGTGTGTTCATTAGTAACTTTACAGCACTGGGTGAATGTACCACTGCAGTGAGCTCAGTCACAGGGTGTACTGAGCAGCTCCCACGTGTAAATATGTGAAACTGAGCCAGTATGTCAGATAAGTCCACTCTTTCTGCTCAAAGCAAAAACTTGCATGGATGCATTTAGTGCTCACAATGCTTTTCAGTGTGGTGTTAAAATACGTCATCATTAAGTCTAATTTAAATCTACTCAACTTAAAATTAAATATAATATAAGAAACACTTTGTCAGGTTTGCAGCAACAGAGAAAACAGTGCGGCTGGTGGGGAAGCGTTGCTCTAACCTGTGGTGGCAGAGGCGTTGGTTGGGGTAGAGGCGGCGGCCTGGCTGCGAGCGTGGGCAGGGATGAGTATGGAGGCCAAAGAGGGATTACTGGATAACTCTGAAAGAGAAAGAATGAGATATGTTGTTGTATCATGTTTTTACAAAGCTACCTGTGATTCCTGGATAACAGACAAATAAGAGTTACAGGTAACAAGTAGGTTATTAAAAGGCTGGTATAAGCTAGTTATCACACAACATGTCAACACCTATTCACAGAAGAAGCCGCAGAACCTCAGCCATTAGTGTTTACCTCAACCCAACAAGGATCAGCTCTGATCCTTTTTTTGTTTTCATTTTTTGAGGATACAGAGACACTGATAGGAGTAACACAT
This sequence comes from Seriola lalandi dorsalis, assembly GCF_002814215.2. Lineage (NCBI taxonomy): Eukaryota > Metazoa > Chordata > Actinopteri > Carangiformes > Carangidae > Seriola > Seriola lalandi. Next base: position 1,145,753 of record NW_019525112.1, read on the forward strand.
TCACTGTTTCTCTGTTTTATTTTGTTTTTATAAAAATCATTTAGATGTCACACTTGACATTCTTCTGGGGTTCGTGAGTGAAGTAAAATGTACAGTAAAGACATTAGAATCAGACTGGGCGGAGGGCTTCCCATAGACAACCACTCTTATTTAGCCCTAAGAATAATTTGAGCTAGATGCAGACCTCCAAACCAACACTATCCTGAATTTTAATAATTGTTTTCAATTATATTTACATTGCAAAAATGTCACCATATGGTATTGTTTTCTTCCTCCACTAGAGTACATGTTAATGGATCTGTTTTGAGTGAGCGTACCCTGGGTGGTGAAGTTGAAGAGGGAGGGCTTCTCTCTCCCGTTGGGCAGTTTGACGTTGGGGTCGCGCAGCTCGTCAAAGAAGGAGTGTGCACAGGCCTCTAGAGGGGTGAGGCGGGCCGTGGGCGTGTACTCCAGCAGGCGGGAGCACAGGGCGATGGCCTCCGGGGGCGTGCGCGGCCGGAACACCTGAACGCCAATTATACACGAAGTGAGACGGAGTCAATGGAGTCTGTTCCACAGTGTTGTCAAGACATTCCAGTATCGCTGACACACGCACACACACGCACGCACACATGCGCACACACACACACGCACACGCACACACACACACACACACACACACACAGAACTGAACACAGAATTTTATGAAGCTTTTATGAAGCTCAGTCACATGCAAAACAGTTTGTATGAAGGGGTGTAGATGAATCAATGACTATATTTGATTATTGCAGCAGTGAACAGTAGTAATCTGAATACAGCTGCAGAGAGTGACAACAGCAGGGTGTCTGAGAGACCAACATCTGGCCCTGCTACTGCCTGCTGATTGGATGACTCTTATTGGACTGCTGAGGGGAAGTCAGCCTGGAAAACTAATGGGACACTTTGTCATTATCAGAGTAGGGTCACATTTTTGGTCAATCGTCTGTTCTACACCAGTAACCGGCCCTAAAAATGTTGATCGGTTTTTCAGTTGAACCGACAGGAATGGAAAAGGTTTTAAAAAATATTGTGGCTGTTGCATTTTGACAGGTTTTTGACAGAAGACTTTGGACTCTTTCAAATAAAAGGGAAGATGAAAAGAAGCAAATTTTGTTTTAGAATATATGTTTTTTTCCATTTAAAAAACTGAATGAATTGAGTCTTTATCGTGGAAACTGCATATCCCTTCTTTATGTTAGTCCGTCTTCATAGTGTCTAAAAATAAACTCAAGGCAAGTGTGGGAATCATTGAGTCCAAATGCAGCTCTGTTGGATGGAGGTGATGAGGTTGGATGGCTGTGGAGTGGCAAGCAGGCATGTTGGCTTATGAAGCATGGAAATATGTTGCAGTGGTGGATCTTAGAGAAGTAAAAGGGCTCCTGTACCTGTTGACTCACCTTAGTCCAAGGATGTGCCTTGATCTGGGGGAACTTGAACTCAGTGTAGTTGGGGTTCATCTCACGGATCTGCTCTCGGGTTGGGGTGCCGAGAACCTGGACAGAACACGACAGACGGAGATGGAACATTTAACGTTTTTAACTTGAATTCTATCTTTGCTTTTGAAAAAGAATCAGAGTGTTGTATGTGACAGCTTTTTACCCTGTGGGTTACCCCAGTCGTTACCTTGATAATTTCAACCAGCTGATCCACTCCACTGTCACCAGGGAAAATTGGTTGCCCTAGCAACAGCTCTGCCAGTACGCAGCCGGCTGACCACACATCTAAAAAGGAAAAGGCGGGTCACCAAGAGGAAAATGATGAATATACAAGCAAAACAGTCTGGATGAGCATCATGTGATAATATTCTGATTGTCTTTGTCAATATATGTGTGTGTGTGTGTGTATGTATATATATATATATATATATATATATATATATATCACATACATCAACATGCAATCAATTCATTTGTGTGTGTAGGTTCAGCTTAGTAAGTGGCTTGAGGGTCAAATGTTGACTGTGTGACGGCTGGGGTCAGCCTACCTATGCTGGAGGTGTAGTCAGTGGCACCAAAAATGAGCTCAGGGGCTCGGTAGTAGCGAGAGCAGATGTAGGACACATTTGGCTCTCCACGGACCAGCTGCTTAGCACTGCACACAGAATCAAAGCACATCATCATCATCATCATCATCGTCGTCATCAAAACCATCACCACACTCTGCTGCACTTTGGCCAAAAGAAAGGAACCTAACCTTAACCCTAACCTAGCCTTGTGAGTAGGGTTTACACTTGTGAGAGCTAAAATACTGCCCACTTGCTTATTCCAAATGAATTAATGATCTACCATCAGGAACTCACACTGAAACCATCAGTTAGTGCATACATCATTACCAAGTATGTTTCATCTTAAGGATCAGAGTGTGAAGGAACAGTTCATTATTTTGGGAAATACGCGTCTGATCGATACCATTTGTATGGTAAATATGATGCTACATGCTACAACCAGTTAGCTTAGCTTAGTTTAGTATAAAGCCTGGAGACAGGTGACTTGGCTCAGTCCAAAGGTAAAGAAATGTGCCAACCAGCTCCTCTGAAGTTCACTAATTAAAAAGTGTAAAAAAGACATGTTGTAGTATTACAGGCGACCCTGTGTCAAATTATTTCTTGGCCTAGTCGTAGCTTCATATTTACTATACAGACATGAGCGGTACGGATCTTCTTATCTAAGGCAAGAAAGCGAAAGCATATTTTGCAAAATGTCACTGTTCCTTTAACTGCCAGGAAAAACCAGGCCACAGTTGACTAAACTTGACAAAGTGTGCGTACGGCGTCTCACCTGCCAAAGTCACAGAGCTTGAGCACAGCAGTCTCTGGATCCAGCAGCAAGTTCTGGGGTTTGATATCCCGATGGCAGATCCCAAACGAATGGATGTAGGCCAGGCTCCTGAACAGCTGGTACATGTACAACTGCACACAGAAACACACGCACAGGTTATGATTACACAAACAGCAAGCTCAGTTTTCATTACCGGGATTTAAGTCTCGAGAATCAATTTCAGCCCCGTCAAGCACATAATGTTTTATTAGCAAATGTTTAGGCGTTAGTCACACGCTGCCGCTTCAAACTCCTGAATCTTGTAAGCCAGGCCTTGTAGAGATAAAATAAAACATGTTTCTGCAACTGCTCGGCCTGTTTCTTCCTCAGGTTCAACCAGAATCTGGTGATTTTCTTACATTGTACAATGGGAGACGTGTACACACACATAGATCCTTATGTTCTTTATGCAATACATGTTTACGTTTCACTTACATCTTTTAAACTAGACAGAAATTAAAATGGTAAGGTGATTATGTTCTTGCGAGATGACAAAAATTGCGTGTCCGTGTTAGTATGGAGAGCCAATCTGTGCGAGGTCTTCTAATCCCACGTTTCCTGTCCTAATGAATATTTATATTGGTGTACAGTTACAAAGGTAACTGTGAGAGCTTCCTCTGCTGTGTGGGACTGATTAACTGTAGGTGTGTTTTTTAATTCTTTTACTGAGGTAGGAAAGTCATTTAGACTGAAGAGGCTATGTGCAATGTGTAATAAACTGTTTAGCCATCGCAAATTATTCTCACATTTGCTTCACATATCTGTCACAGCCAGAGAAACACTTGAAAAATCACGACTGGTCTGTGGGCACCACATGCGAACGCACGCAACAGTTTTACACAGTGTGGAACAGAGAAATCATATTGATAGCAAAGACTTTACTCTTTGCATATTTTGTTTTTACAAACGATTCTTGACAATTTTTATACATATGTATTTTTGAGATTTGCTTGTTTTTACAAAGTTAATTAAACTGAAAACTAGTGCCAGTAGGAGTTAATACACCCTTATGTAAACAGCAGCAGTATTAATTCTGAGTGAATTAGCCTGGTGAAATAAAGTACATTGAATTGAAATTGAATTGTGTCTACAGTGGGTAACTTGTCAGTGATACTTTCGATCCAAATTTTACATTTTAAATTGCTCTTAACTCACTTATCCAGCAGCTGCATTTGTTGAACAGGGATTCAAATCAAAGTAGTACATTGTTTCTTTTTTTAGCAAATAAAAGCTGAAAAAAGATCTCACTGGAATCTCCATAGAGTTTAGGATGTAGGATGGGTTTGAATTCAGACATGAAGTGAGAAGTGAAATGTGTGGGTTCATCTATGGATATTTTAAGCTCCAGGTCTTCAAAAATAAATGATTCCAATCTGCACAGTTTCTCCATAAATATAGAAGGCATATACAGGTATCTGTCCTGTGAACTCACTGAAACTATCTCATATGTAATCTCAGCTAACCGAAGAAGGGGACGATAAAATCACAGCCCACATTACTTGTAGATGTCTGGATACATCCTACACCTTCAAATTCACTGAGACTCCAGAGAGATCTATTATTAGATGGCTAAAACACAGAACTACTACCATACTCAAAAAAAAATTACGTCACAGATCCTACAGGAGTTCTATCCCATACTTTATACCAATATTTGTTTAATATAAAGATATGTTTTAAAACTGTGATTAAGTTCATAACTATATCATTATATTCTCTTACTTTGGTATAAATAATTAACTCGAAAACTCCCAGACAAAAAAATCCACTTACCTTTGTTTTAAAATGATTTTATTGAACTAAATGTTGACACATGAGGGGTTCCCAAATGGTTTCATGGCACTCTACTCAGACAGTATTGATGCTAATAATAATACAGAATACAAACTGTGTGGGAGTTTGGTTAAATATCACCTCCCCCTGGTCTTGTTAATAAAGTGAAATGCACGATGGTTACTGACACACACCCACACGCACACGCACAATTACATACCTTGACATAAACCATGGGCAGGGTCTGTTTGGCTCGGCTGTAGTGTCTGGCCACTCTGTAGACAGTCTCAGGAACGTAGTCCAGGACCAGATTCAGATACACTTCATCTTTCTGTCGAAGAGCAGAAAGCACAGAAAGGGAAATAGAGGTTACATGTGCACAAACGCAAATCAGGAGAATAGTGTCCAAAAATTATAAGTCAAGTCCAAGTCAAGCAAAACAGTTACAAGACACCGAGTAAAATCTCTGCAATTCCCAACAATAAAATAAAATTAACAAATGACAGTCACGACCTACATATGCACACATCCATGCACATGTCAGCTGCCTATTATATCAATTCTTTATTTTGGAAAATATTTTTCTCCCATCCCTTCCCCTTCCCTGTCTCTCTCTCTCAGCTATCAAGGATCTTCTCCTGATGAAAGAACATGTTTTAAAGCTGATCACTGTCACTGATGTTCTCTTTCATAGAACTTATTTCAATGTCTCACTATGGGATTCGCTCCCTGTCGTGTTCTTTCCACCGTCAAACTGAGGATCCATTGTACAGGACTGCCCCCCCCCCCCCCCCCCAAGGGTAGGAAACACACAAGCATGCGTCATAACCGCCTGTACTCCAACAGCGGCGGCAGACAATGATATCATTTCCTCATTTCCTGGTTGGACGTGGCCTGTGTCGGAGGGCGGGGTTGTGCACGCTCTACTCTGGAGCACACTGACCCTGAAAGGATGCTGTATCGGAGGCCTCTCCACCCAATTTTCTAGGACTTCCTTTTTCCTTTGATTCTGACCAGAGTTAGCCAGCACTGACTCATCGGGTGTTTCTTGTGAAACCATTGTTTAAGCCATGTAAGTCACTGACATGCAACAGTTGGGAAATATTTTTAGATACAACGCACCTTAAAGATTGACCATATAGGAAATTACTCACACATACTTATGCATGCATTCACAGCTCGCCTGCTGATCCTTGATTGTTTGTTCAGGTGAAGAACAGCAGAGTCTTCAGATGGCACATTTGGCCTGCTCAAGGACTGGGCGATGGGACGAACACGTCAGCTACCAGCGGCAGCCCTAATCTATGATCGCTGAAGTTTTGGGCTTATCTAAATCACCAGTACTTTCCATTGAAACAATTAATCTTTCATCACACATACTGTGAATTGTTTCTTTTTTTTAAGCTCAATAATTCCTAAAACAAAAAGCAACTGGGGCTTTAGTAAACATTAGTCAAACAGAGGTAAACTGTGCAATTGTGTGGGACTATTTTCAGCAGCGGAATGATATCCATTTGATGATTATCCTCTCCTTATGGCAGCAGCACAGTGTATGTGACACAGACCCAAAAGAAACTACAATGGCAATGTTGGTCATAATGACAGAATATGTCAGTCAGTGTAATGGTGTAGCTCATTTGTGTTTCCAAAAGCTTTTGGACACTAAGGAACCCAATGGCACAAAGGAATGAGTTATATCAGGCTTGGGCTACACAGGAAATACTTGTTGTCAGGATGGATTAATTGATGGTTCTGTTCTTTTCATTGTTATGTTCACACTAAGAAAAATCTAAAATATCACCAGCTTTGTCCTTAATGGTTTCGAACATTACCATTATTAATAATTTACCATTTAAAGCACAATTTGAGTGCATTCAGTAGTTGCAACAGAACTGAAAATATGGGACGTCCTTTACTCCGTATTGTATCATCCCACCTGCAAGCGCGTTATTGTGGCTTTTCTGTAGACATCACATGGGTAACATGTTCTGTTTAGGTGCTTGTTTGATAAACTGTACTTTTGCCACATGTCGAATACATCTGCTATGACCAACTAAAGTGGTGATTATGGCCCATAGGAAAATATGGCCCCATTACCTAGACTTGTTGCACTGTCACCCAGTTAACTGAGAGTTATTCTGGCTTGCAGGAAAGATATTTGGAACATAATGTGTTTAATGGACACTAAATCTTTGAAACGATATCACTAGAGAGCTGAATTGGACTAGTGGGAAGTGTACACATTGTACTACATGCAATTGTGAAAGTGACAGGTGCTGTCGACCAGTGTCCAACCAACAAACACACACCTGCGGGATAACAAATCCGGGCTTCCAAATGGAATTAATTAAGTAATTCTCTGCTGTTTCTCTCTCTTTCCTTTCCATTTGGTCAGCGAATCAATGTCTGTATCTTTTTGCCACCTCTCCCCCACCTGTTAGCGGTGTTAACAGTCTGCCCAACATACAGCTTAGGCGGGGAACAGAGCTGGCTCCCTGCAGGTCTGCGGAGCACAATGAGAGAGCTGGGCCCGTGAAGAGCGCCCAGACAGACTGTGTGGTAGACTTCTGTCAGCTCAATGCCCCGCTTTGTAGTGACTGCTCTCTCCCACTCACCCTCAGACGATTAGATGCATATGAAAAAGAGGAGCGGGAGGTCTCGCAGACAGTCGCACACACATAGGGCTGCAGATACTGGTGACAAAGAACAGCATTTTCTAAACAGCTTTCAAGCAATTTACACACTCATCTGTCACTGGCGTCACCCCCAGCCATTAACACTCCTTCTCAGTGTCTCTCTGTCCTCTAGCCATGTGCGTGTGCGTGTGTGTGCATGTGCGTGTCCATTTCTCCTTCACCGGCAAAACTCCCATTGATAACATTTGTGACGGCTACAGAGCCTGCTACGCCTCCTGCTAGCACCACCAAAGCTATATTTAGCCTAGCAACAGTGATGACTCACTTCCTGCCTCACTACAAAGCCACTTCCTTGGCTCGTTCCCAGATGGTTAGCCAGGCGGGGAACTGATTGGCTCCTCGCTTACCCCCGGCTAAATAATTCACCCTCTAATTTGCTGAGCAGATCGCTTGCACATGAACAACTGGCTCAGCTGTCTATCAACAACAATCCCCATGCTACGGTGTGTAAAAGAAGTGGATTGATGGAGCAGTGTGTAACAGACGGCATGTTTCCACACGTGCTTTACATATTAACATGTGTGTCTGTGCTTCCTGGTCATGTGCCCCTTGGTGAGTATGGCAATCATACTTACATACATATTACACAAGTCTGCACTTACTACTTACTACACCTATAATGTATGTAAGTCGATATGATTAGAGAACAGTCGGTGTTAATGAATCAGTGAAATCAAGGAAGACGACAGATATAAGTGGAGGGGCATGCAGCTTGTTTTGACACACCCTAATAAAGACAATTTCAACATCACACTGCACATCTAAGAATAAATTCATAAACATGTTCAGGGGCCGCAGCCAGTTACACGTCAGGTGTTCACATACACTCTCACTTGTCTCTCACTGTTTCTTGGAAAATCCAGTGGCAGCTCTACTGATGACTCACCAGACCTCGCTTATTACCCAGAAGCAATGCTGTGCAACCACACCCTGTCTATTAACATCTGCATGTGAATATATATGCACAGCATTGCTTCATATGTATATTGCGCAATATATTTCCTGCTTAACAACAAATGCCTTTACACAAGTTTGTTGGGATGGTAAGGGCCGACTTAACCTGCTAGCGGGGGCCCAGGGCGAAAATGAGCTGTGAGCCCCTGCAGCCCTTTTTTCCTCCTACTCTCTGTGTATGTACCCAGTCATTTACAAGTGCAACAAACAGACTACTCCTTTTGTCTTGAGGCCCAATCAACTGCTCTGGAATACTTCCATGCCCCACACTCTATATGAATCACTTAGTTTGTTGTAGTTTGAGTAAACTCTTTATTTAAAATATGCACCATGTAAGCCTAACATCATTGAAAATAATTAAGGACTAGTCAGAGACTAAACATAGATAGATTGTGAGACAGTACTCCAAGATTAGGAAAAAATGAAGGGCAACTAATCAAATTACCACTAAGTAATTGACACAGAGACGCTGAGGCCATGAGGGCATCTGGCCTGTTGCTAAATGTGAGAATTCAATATATCAAACATAAAAATACAAAAAAATATCAGTTCTGCTCAATGGCTGACAAAATGAGCTTGTTCTCCAAAAAGGTCTTTAAGGGCACCAATTACTTGAGAAAACCATCACGAGGATGCGTCAGCACAGAAAAAGAGCACAGACAGTTCCTCCCTCCACTCAAGGCTCATTTACCAGGCGGTCAAAGAGGACAACTGACCTGCAAAGACCCAAAAAGCTCCCAAAGTTCACAGAGAGTTATTTAGTTACACAGAATTTGATTAATCAAGAATGTTGATAGCATTTAACGAAGGTGGGAGCAGTATGATCACCTTATCGAGACCTGGTGTAAACAAATCCTGTAACAAAAGAGATTTATTATTCTACTATTTTTATAATGTGCTTTTACATTTAATATTCCCAAATAAAATTGTATTTAATCAAATTACAGCATAACCATTGTGGTAACATGGGATCAGATAGTATGACTGGTGGAAAGATAACCAGCTCAACAACATTTTTTGCTGCACAGTCCTCTAGCATGTTTATCCTTTCATGCCTCCACTGGTTTATGAATTGTAATTAATGTTCATGAAATAAATGCAACTAAAAGATGGATTTTAATTTTTTTTTTTTTGCTGTTATAACTGAAGAAAAGCTGATAAATTCAACCTGCTGGCAGGAATGTTGTATGACATATTGTACATTCGTGTATCAGAGAATCCAGCTAGGTTACTGAAAGCAGTTGTGTGCGTTTAAGTGTACACAAATGTGATTGAGAAACAGCGGAGGGCAACTCTGTGTCAGCTGAATGTCTTACATGCACTACATATTTTTAAGAGGTAAAAGTCAACCTGCTATTTGCTGACCTGCCTACGCTGTTTGGACCAGTGGCCCTCTGTTTGAACAGTATTATACAAGCGGTTAAAGGGTAAAAGCAAAAGCACAGTGTGTCGAGCACAACACATGCCAGCAGTTACATAAGACTACCTGTGCACATGCTGACAGCTACATTTGCAGTCGTCCTGGCCAGTCTCACAGCTGCACCTAGTGTTAACCCTCACATCAGGACACGAACAGCACCCACACACACCTGACATGACCTCGTCTTATGTCTCTGTCACCCTGTCCTTTTTTGCACACAACTGTCATCTATCCATCAACCTGTCTACAACTATCCATCCATCCACTATCCTCCCTTTCCAGGTGCCATTACCTTTTGCCTACTTCACTAACCCCCCACACTTTTCTTCTCTCTGAGCTCTATGGGTGGTAAATCCCCATACCAACAACATGATGCCAGTCTCCATAATTAACCTGGAGTCATACCGTGAGGGGGAAGAGGAGGGAGAAGAAATGGATACATGAAAGGGGGCACAGGAGGGGGGAATTTAAAGGGTGTAAAGGTGAAAGCAATCGGACATTACAAACGAAAGTTACCAATTATCAAAACAACAAGATCCTGTGATTGCAAAAGTCAAGTTGGTAAGGAGCGGGGTCATTCACACCGCTGTCAGTGTGTCAGTATACCAAGAAGGAGCCGTGATTCCCAGAGGTACGTGGGCTCGTGGCATAACGTGAGGGGCGGGAACAGGGTGGAGCTAACAGCATGGAGGGGAGGGCTTGGGTGAGTCTATAATTAACTGACACCCTCTAGTCTGGCAAATAAATTCCCCTTCGTCGTCTCTCCGTCCTCTCTCCTCAGACCGATCCCTCACCGTCACCTCTCCCCTATAATCCCCATCAGCTTTCCATGGCCCCGGTAGGTGTGCAACAGGGAAGCATTCCTGACTGCAGTGTCATGAGCATAGTCCCGGCAGCATGTGTGCCCATTTGTCAGCTGGCTGAATGACATAGTCCAGCCTTGTAGTCTCCAGGGGACCTCCAAGACAGACAGAAAGGCAAAGAGAGGGACTTCCCTGTCACAATGCACTGTATGTACTAATGTATTTATTACAGCCAAACAGGCCAGGAGGCAAACATATGATGGGAGACGGTGAAGCTGACTGGCTCGGAGGGCAACACAGGAAACATAAAAAACTAAAATAGGCAGAAAAATCCTAGTAAAACAAAAGACAGACTGTAGCCGAATATTAATGGAAAAAATGCTAACATTTCCTAGTAAGCTAGAGAAGCTAAATTATTTTACTACTCAAACTGAAGCCAAGGGCTCAATCATATAAACACATACTAAGCCCAGGGAACCATAAGCCATTCTTGAAGATGAAAAAAATTAATAGTATTAAAAAGAAATGTTCTTCAAGCACTCTCAGGAAGAGCAAGGAGAGAAGGTAACGCTCTTTTTCTCCCTCTCTTTTAGGCAATCAACAGGAGTTATTTAGCTATTTAAAGAATAGAAATGATAATACGCATATAGAGAAAAGGAGACCTCTCCAATCTCCTCTCCACTTTTTCCTTAAGCCAGTTCACAGCAGCTACCTGAGTCATTCCACCTTTTCGTTTTAAAAATAACATAACGACAAGATGGTTGATTTGAAAATGTTAGAAGCACAAATGATTCTTAATCAGACTTTATAAGCAAAGTGTGGTCTCTGTAGCTCTAAAAACATGCAGTTGTAATATCAACAAGGGGTGTGGTATGTATCAAGTGATAGGTTCAAGTCCTGAGGCTCAACAAAGTAATAGTATCATCAGTTGCATCATGCTTAGGGAGGTTTTCTCTGGAAAGTGCTGAGATATCTTTCAGGCATGCCCCCGCCGTTATCTCCCATCTCAAAGCAAAATGAATGTTTGAAAAGACCTACAGGCAGCTTTGAATGTATGAATTAGGTATCCGTAAATTGCCCCTTTATATTAGAAAAGGAGGAATTCTTTACATATCATGTCACTTGAATGTCCTTGAATGTTTCCACAGCCAGCTGCAGGAGGAGGAAGTGAATGGATTTTCAAATTTGATGCCTGTGTATATTGTATCTGAGTCTGAATAAAGAAATGAGTTGAATAAGATGTTTTTTCAAACCATGTCCATAAATGTACTTATGTATCAGGCTACTTTATACTGCTTGGTGTGATACTGTATGGCCATTAGTTTACTTTTATTTCTTTCAATATGTTTATGTGTTATAATAATATGCCTGTATAGTGGACCAGGGTTAGGGTTATTACTTCACTAACCCTGATAAAGACATTGCTTGTAATAAATACCAAAACTCTATAGAAACTTCTTCTTTGTGAAGCTAAAATTGCAGTGTTGGGGTTCTACACAAAATGAAGAACGAGAGGAAGAACACTCAGCCAACTGACCTTGTCTCCACTGGAGTAGAAGAAGTAGCGCAGGCGGACTATGTTGCAGTGGTCCAACTTCCTCATGATCTGCAGCTCACGGTTCTGAACAAAACAAAAACATGAAGCTTCAGACATATGACAGACATTTTATATTTTATCTTATGACAAAACACATATTTGCTTCTAATAATCTTGCCAAACAATCATCTTGTTGTCAGCCACGTCACTGTCACCACATAGGTCAATGTGCCAGTTTTTGGGAATCAGGATTGGAAAAAATTTTTGATGATGTGGTAGCAGCAAAGGAATGCTGATTTAAATAAATAAGTCCTTAGTAGAAGCCTGGATCCCACGGGATAAAACGTGACGACACAATTATGTACTGTGTGGCATGTTGCCTGTTCCCATCAGCGGCACCAGTAGCTACAGAAAAAAAAAAAGAGTTTGTAAGACAGACGTACAGCAGAAACAGTTCTGAGAAAGATGTGAAAATAGAAGTGATGAAGTAAAAAACTGGTCCAATAAGTCTTGGTGGCTGTAGTATGATGAGCCACAGGCCTTCACAGGGCCACGAGAACTAAAATGTAAGCACTGAAACCTGATAGAGCACTCCATCTATATTCATATACAGTTAGTCCATGCAGAAAATGGTTGCGCATATGGACTTTCTCAAGGGTGGGCAGGACTTCAAGCATTACATAAAGCTTTAACAGCTCCATTATAGTTCACATTTTCTCCCCCTTCACCATTCTCCTTCCTTCCCTCCCCCTCTGTATCACAGCGCTTTGCGCTGACTTGATCTAAAGTGCTTGTGCAACATTTGGAGAGAGTGTGGACTCCACTTTAGAGACTGAATGGAGGATGGTCAGGAAGGAAGCACAATACAGAGAGGAAAGTAAAAATCAGTCGGTGGCAGATTCATAGCATCACAATTTCACCTTTGTTTTAGAAGTCATGTGCGATTTGAATGGTAGAGTAAGGGCTTTGTCCTACGTATTGGCGTAGCCACAATAACAACACAGAGCACCCATACTGAGCGCAGTGACATGCATATTAATATTCTGAATATGAGATTTATGACAGCGACTCAGGTTTTAGTCAGGATGTGAGCATGCATAATAAACGCAAGATAACTAACATATTAAGTCTTTTTTTGGGGGGTTTTGCTTGTATGCTGTGGTTTGTGTGAACACCCTGGTGTTTACATTCAGAATTCAAATAAGGAACATAACCAGAATTGAATCAGCTTAAGGCATACTCATACTGAGAAAATAAGGTGTATGCTGTTCAACTGACAAGGTGACTCACCAGTACACTAGCTCACTGACTAATTCCCTGGTTGAAAGACTGAATACTGAGCTAACTGGCTGTCAAGCAAACAGGCGAGCTGCGTGGTTGTCTTGCTAACTAATACACTGACGGACCAATGTTTGACCTACACAGTGTGTGCTGTGGATGTCTAGGGAAGAAGATGTTGGTGAGACCCTTGCAGGACGTGCGGTCAACTAGCTGAGCAGGCGATGATCTGATGTCACCGTAAAAACAGGCTTCACTTTTGGCGTAAAACAATAGCACGTTAAAATGGTTAAAATGTGTTCGCATGGGACCTTGATGTAGCTTATAAGCTGCCTTAACTGGCTGAAAACACATGACTGAATGACAAACCAAAGAGCAGCTGGCTGAATGACCAACTAACCCACTGACTGGGTTTAGATGATAATTTGTGGAGGGTGAATAAATGTAACTCTGGGGGACCAGTGTGCTGTGCTTTTTTTGTCACAGTTTTTTGTTTTTGTTTCAGATTGTATAGGTTAGCTGCGTGACTTATTGACAAGCTGACAAGCCGACTACCTGACTCTTTGAATGTGGTTGTCAAAATAGTGAGAAACTGCCTGTGATGTCAGCTGACTTACTGATTGGGTGACAAATGAGATCCCTCATTACGTGGGTTAGGACCACATTGGTTGGCACGGGGGAGGTATGCAGCTGTCCTTCCACACTCTTCTGCCACTTTATGAGGATATAAGTGAGCTGTCTGTCCAATAAGGAAGACCTCATCTCAGCAGCAGCAACAAAGTCCCTCCACCCCTCTTTCCTACAGCACCATACACGGCACACACACATACATACACAACCCCCACATCGTAATGTGACATCATAGCATGTGGGTCACAGACTGGCCATCGAACCATCATGCACTGCAGGCAACGCCCTCGTCCTCTTGCAGTGGCTTAGTGGTAGTGTTTGAGATTGTGTTTGGCTTGTGTGTGTGTGTGTGTGTGTGTGCATGTGTTTGTGTGTTGTTATGTATGAGAAAGGTGGTACCATATGGAGGAGGAGCAAGACAGGCTGTTCAGTAAAGCCCTGCCCAGCTCCAGTTATACTGCAGTCATTCCTGCTGACCTGTCATCCTCCAGTGTGTCAGCAGAGCAGCGAGCACAGACCCAGAGAGACAGAGAGAGACAGATGGAGAGGTAGAGTGCCTCAGTTGCAGGCTGCTAGAAGTGCTACACCTGAGTGTTTCATTCTGCTGATGTATTCTACCAGACCAATCAACATCCAGTCTCCAAAAATATTAACAGCATAGAGTAATTGCACACACCAGCACACACAAAATGTTTTACTGTTCTCCCTAAGTAACAGCTTATAGCTGATAAAACTGACATTATTCTATATTTTTCATATTGTCAATAAATCACACAAACCAAACGATGTGTAACACTTGGCTCACACCAGAAAAAATATATCATTCTAAAGGCTTGACAATATCGTGACGACTCACAGAGCTGGCTGGTACACTCTGCTCTCTGGACGAAGCTAATAAGCTACAGTAGCTTATAAATCAGCCCTGTCAATGCGGCCAGCTAATGGTCAATGTCACAAATTCACGTGTTAAGTTAAACTCGATGAGAGAAATTCTTGCAGATTTACTTCAGTGAGTCTCTCAGTGCTTTGGCTTTCCTGCCCAGTGTGTGGTCAATCTCAAGCCCGTTCATTCCCACTGAAGATGTAAATCGTTGAAAACGTGTGACCAACACGTGGACTAACTGTTTTGCACTGTATTTCAGATCAAATGTTAATCAAATAGTAGTAAATATTGCATTTATTGGGAACTATTTTCAGCTGCGCATTAAAACACTCTTGGGTCTCCAGTGAATATTCGCAGCAGCAGAACTGTGTACTCAAAATAACCTACATCGTCCATCTTTAGTGTAGTTACGAAACATGTCACCCAGTGCAACAGTGTGGCACAATGATGTGTTTTTAATAGTCTTTGGACAACATTGAGTTCTTTAACACGGGGGGGATAAGCTATATGAGATTGGACTACACAGGAAATACCTGTTAGTCAAATAAATTAATTGGTGGTTTTGTTCTTTTATGTTGACAATGAGAAAAATATAGAAAAAAGCAATGTTGCTTAAGAGCGGCTACCACCAGAAATGCAATCACCCTGTGTGTGCGCGAGTGAGTGTTGGTTTCAATGCAAGCATCCATTTTCCAATAGGCTGATATGTGATCCCTCAGATGGGAAAGGAGAAGGACCCATCCCAGAATGCACCAGGAGCAGACTTCAAGCCCACCAAGACTGTCTCACACATACATTCATCAGCTGCACCCTAACAGAGCCTATTCACATGATTACCATGTTTGACTTCTGCGTATGTGTGTGTGTGTGTGTGTGTGTGTGTGTGTGTACGTGTGTGTCAGCAAGAGAAAATAAAACATTCACACGTTAGACGAGCACAGCTTTACACACACTGGCTTGCCTGACAGATGAGCACCCAATCAGACAGAAAAAACACAAGTGTGGAGGAAAGGCTTTGAAGTGGAGGAATAAGAAAAAAAAAAAGTAGAACGCAGGTGTTTGGTTATGTGTTTGTATGTGTGTAACTGGGTACACGCGCTCGATGGTGTGTGTTTGGCAGTCATGTGAGGAGTCTTAGCTCTCGTTCGCCTCATTTTTCGTAACAAGCTGTTCACAAGGAAAGACAGGCAGAGCATGTAGCGGACGCACAGAGAGCAGCTGAAGGTAGAGAGTGTGCTTTAAAGAGGAAACCGAGCACCACAAGAAGAAAACACTGTGTGATCTTCAGATGGCCACCGAGCTGTTTAAACATGCCACCTGCTAGCGAGTGTTAACCACAGACTAACCAAGGGCTAACAGGAGGAGCAGGATATGACTTCACCATAGCTAGCATGCAGAGTCACAGTGTGTGTGTGTGTGTGTGTGTGTGTGTGTGTGTGTGTGTGTGTGTGTGTGTGTGTGTGTGTGTACATGTTTTTCTGTGGTTGTGTGGCCAACTTTTGGTCTGAAACCATCATTGTGAGGACATTTTGGCCGGTCTTCACAACTACAAAGTGATGATTAAGGTTAGGGTAAAGGGTTAGAGAAATTATTCTGTCAGTGAGTGTGTGTGTGTGTGTGTGTGTGTGTGTGTGTGTGTGTGTGTGTGTGTGTGTGTGTGTGTGTTCCTAACAAACATTTTGTATTTTGTGACAGATGGTCAACCCCCACACCGTAAAGTGACATCATTTATCTTGTCTGATTTCGGGTAGCGAAGGACTAGCACCTGCTGAAAAACTGTGGTGAACCTCTGAAAGGTTAAGCCCGGGGCAGCGAGCTCCTGAAGTATTTAGCTGAAGCTGTTGGCTCGGCACAGCAGCCACAGCACAAAAAGACATGCTACAAGCAAACACACGTGACTAAACTTCAGTGACTCTCACGGGACGAAGCTTGTGCTGCCATTGCTCCTCTCATCATCTCTTGCTAACACACCCTGACCGTCCTGAGTACACGTAAATTAACACACAAGAGGCAACGTCTACCCTCCTAGTAGGGCTAGTCAATCTAATTAGAATCTAGATAAGTCATTGATAAAACTAGTCCTAATTAATTTACTTAATTTATTTATTGGTTCTTTTCACAGGGACAAGTACATAACAGAAACCGATGGCGCTGGTAGCTGGACTTTGTTATGTTTGGACAGAGTCAGGCTAGCTGTTGCCCAATGTTTGCACTCTTTCTGCTAAGCTAAGCTAACCGGGCGCTGGCTGTAGCTTCATATTTAGCATACACACATGAGAATAGTATTGATCCTCACGCGTAACTCTCAGCAACAAAGCAAAAAATCCTACTTCCCAAACTGTCAAACTTTTGCTCTAAGCAGCCACTTAACTTCTTTTCTCTTCTGTTATAATTACAAGATGTTTAAATGAGCTGAAATCCTGTGTAGAACAGAATTGTGTAGGCTGTGTAGGTTTTCCAGCACACATGTGGAAAAAATTACAGTCACACATTGTATTGCATCATCTGGACTGTGTACTTGTGTGTGTGATTTGTTCTGTAAAAGCCAGGGCATGTGTAATATTAACTGCGTACAAACTGTCGTGTGGAGTGTGTACAGGAGACGTCAGTGTAAAATTCACAAAAACGCTTTTTTTATTTCTATAGCAAGTGATTCCTTGGAAGCTTCCCTATACAAGACTGACTCAGTTCTCAGTCCTCAAGAGGTTATCTGTTTCTGTATGAATGTCACAGTTACTGGTGTGTTAGGTGCACACATCTAAAACCAATGCAGTCTAATACAACAACCTCGCAATAAGGCCTACATGATGTCCAGTCTTGTGGAAACTGTTTCAGAGAGGTGTGAAGGTCTGAAGTTTATGGTGCTTTAGTATTATATTATATATTACAAATTATTTTTCCACTCCATTTATATAAATCAAGTTAAGCCACGCTCCTTAATATAACCTTCATGAGTGTAGGATTTATTGCAGGGCTGTTGTATTACACTGCGTTAAATTAAGGGTGGTTAACCTAATAAATGTAGTTTAGATACCGGGCATAATTTTGACACTGTTCCTTATTCGATGACATACACCATATCCGGTTTCACCTCGGCCCGATCATGTCGGTGCACCCCTAACTCGTAAGCCAAGAAAAGTTAATGAGAATCTAAACAGCTGTCCTGCAGGCTTGACAGTCTCAGCTCTTTTATCTGTGAGCTGTGAAAAAGCAGCGGGTGCAGTGAGGCCCCCTGACTCAGGGAGCAGATACAATGTCGGCCCAGCCGAGGAACAACAAGCCATCAGTCAATCTGTCTATCTATCTGTCAATCTATTCAAAGCACAGGAGGAGGATTCCAGCAGAGCTTAAGTTGGAAGGAAATATGACATTTCCTCTGTGGCAACTGAGCTAAACCTGACAGATGACTGAGAGTTAATGGGTTCAACTTTGTTTGTGGGTGAGAAGACCCTCCCACCACTACCACACACACACACAGACACACACACACACACGCATGCACACACACTTCCTGCAAGAACATACACACATTAAAGCAACAATGTGTCAAGCAAAATGTAGAAAATTAGAAGTTTTTCTCGTTTCGCAGGTTCTCTGATCTCACCTTCTACAGATCACGCCATTCATGCCTCTTTCACAGTTACTCGGCCATATACATTAATGCAACAAATATCTAGAGAAGAATGACCAGGAGAAAAGAGAGCATGAGTGCGTTTATGTGTGCATCGTCATCATTTAGACAGCACACGCTGCTTTTTCTGCCCTCGTTGTTTCTTTTCTGTTATTGACGAGTGAGAAAGTTGACTAAGCTGAAAGATACTATATATTGTTTGTAAGCATGTTTTACCTTAAACCTTTTGTCTTGCAGGACCTTCTTGATGGCAACCAGCTCCCCAGAGTCGCAGAGCTTAGCCTGGTAGACAACGCCGAACGAGCCGTTGCCGATAACCTTCGTGTCCGTGTAGCTCACCTCCTGTGGCCGGTCGGGGCCTTGGCCCGGAGTGGCCACAACTGTTGTTACCTTGCTTCCATCTTTGTCCCCTAAAGATAGAGAGATAGAAAAAAAAAAAAAAAGCAGATGGTCGTCATCATCTCAGAGTCAAACTGGAACATGTAAGGCCGTAACAGCCGCCTTGTTGGAGAAGTGAGCCAGGTTTAGTTTTGTGCAAATTTCTGTCAAATTTCTGTGGCGGAGAGAAACATAAACAATCCCATGTCTTTCTTTAGATACAGCCAGTTTAAGCCCCATTGGTTCCAGCAGTACTTCCTGCAGATCAACAGCTGTGCTTATGCTGATCTGCTCCCAACTGACTGACTGAGTGTGAATCATGGCTGAGCTGAAACACAGCATCTGAGCTACAAAGACTCACTATAACCCTGAAACAGTTTGAGAACCACCATGAAATGTGTTTGTAATTTTTAGGTCTACTTTGACTAATAGGAAATTAAACATTAAAGCTCTCGCAAAGACAATGAAACTTAAGTCTCAACAGATGCAGAGAGAAGGACACTTGAATTCATTGCATTTCCTCTTTGACACTACACATTGGCACTTTAATACAAATCAAAGCATCAAGCTTTCTTGGTCTGCAACCACTGGACAAACTCACAAACCATATATGCTACTCAGGATTATTATCAGTGAAAAGTAATAAGCTCCAAAGACTATGAATGTTTGGGATGCTAATGCACTATAGATGGGAAATTGTTTTACATGCCCCCCACCCCTCCTCCTCTTTATACCGTCCTCTCCACTCAGTGAAGAGCTGGCTCCGCTCCCTTGAGATCACGACATGGAGGCTTTTTCCTGTTTAAGTGGATTCTCTCCTTCTGCCTCACACTGCCCCCCCTCCCTCCTTCCCCCCCCCCCCCCCCCCCCC
>NW_019525112.1:1165460-1201870 GCF_002814215.2 Seriola lalandi dorsalis
CCTCCCTCCCTCCCTCCACAAACACCAATCCATAGTAGTTTCAAAGGCTAAAGTTCACATTAGCTGGCAGTTAAAAGACAACCACGCAAGAATGTGCATTCTATTGATGGATGCTGCTTCTAGACTCTCAAATAAAACCCTGTACTTCCACACAAACTATTTGTAACAAATCCTCCACACAACATAACACCTGCATCCTCTCTAAATCGATATCCCTCCCTCTCTCTCTGTCTCTTTCACACAAACTGCAGCTGAAAAAAGTTGTACAGAAGCCAAAAGAAAAAAAAAAAAAAAATCAAAACATCCATGTTAAATTTGTCTTTTAGGTGAGCTGCTGAGCAGACGCTGCTGAGACATTTGTCAGCAGCTCATAGTGGGTACAAAATCATGCTGATGAGTGGATTAGTGCTGCTTAATAACCGTGGCCTGTTGTTACTTAATAGAAATGTCATGCAGCATGCTGCGGGAGCAGACCACCTCCACATAAAGGACACTGGCAGGCCAAAGGGTCTTATCCAATAATGGGTGGAAGCGACCATCTCGTGCCGACTTCTGGCAAACCACCAGCCTGTGACTAGTCTTCGTGTGACCCCGCATGGCTTGAATTATTTTAACACTGGAAGTGGAAGTAAACCAGTAAACCCAGAGGTCTGATCCATTTTCATACTCACTGGCTGGGCTTATTTTCAAACAGTGTTATTGATTTTGACACAAAGAGTGCCTCTGTCAACACACACACTCTGACACATGGGCAAAAGAAAGAAAAAGCCCTTCCCGGACATAAAATAACCGTTTCATGTGTGTGCTTGTTCCTGTTCGTTTGTGTTCTGTATGGCCAGTGAGTGGTCTAATCACAGAAGATGTGATTATGATCAAAGAATGAGGAAAAGGCAGGAGGGATTTAAAAAAAAAAAAAAAGACCAACAGGTCTTCACTCTCCAGGACCAAGTCTAGAAAGAGAAACTGAGGACGGACTCTGTAACGACAGAAATAGACTTTCTAAGAGAGAGCGTGTGAGTGAGAGAAAGTGAGACAGAGAGAGAGAGAGAGAGAGAGAGAGAGAGAGAGAGAGAGAGAGAGAGAGAGAGAAATGTGACTCGGCCTACATATTCCAGCAGGGCCATTTCTATGACGCCTCTGCACTTCCTCACAAACCGTGAGAAAAGTCTGTGCGCACACGCACACGCACACGCACACACACACACACACACACACACACAGTCAGATATCACACTGGTGCAAATAAAGAACGGCCAAGTAATCAGAAATCGCATTTTTTCTTTGCATTGTAAGTGACTGATTGCACATGTGTGTGTGACGCATGACCCCTTCACACACTAATCTGCTAAAGCTGAAAAATCATTTTCATAATCTGTCAATCTTCACACAGACAGAGAATTGCCGCAATCACCACCGACGACTAGTGACGGATTATCTTCACTTCCCATGTGAAATGAAATTTCCATTAAAATAAATCATCCCCCAAAGTGAACCGACCTTGCAACATGTGCTTGCAGCGTTGCCATGGTTACTTTGTCAATCAGCCTGCAACAACAATATAACTAGCATGACAAATTTACTCGACTACAAAGTGAGACTGTAGAGAGACAGCTGCTGGAACTTTTAGCAAGGGGCATCAATATTCAATTCAGGTCACCGGGCTAGTTCAGGGCACAACTGAATACGGCTAATGTGTGCACACAATGAGGCCAAAACAACACGACTGTTGAGCAGTTACAGGACACATGTGAGGTTGGGTTTACTCCCAGATTACCAGATTTGTCTCTGATAACAAAATGCTTGAGCATGTTTTGCTTAGGGTTACAATACAAAGGTGAGCAAGATTGATCTTTGAGGTTTGGACTGTTGTCTGGATAAAAGAAGACATCTGGTGATGTCAACAAGGATTCTGTGATGTGATGCATTTAATCAACCAAACGACTAATCAAGAAAATGGATCTGCATGTTAAATCAATAAAGAAAATAATGATAAGTTGCAGCCTTAAATGACACCAAGCATTTGCTGCCAACTTATGGACACAAATCTGTTGGCGCTCAAAAGCTGGTGCATTTTCTTGAGCTACATTTATGAGTCTAATCAAATGCACTGATGATGGTGGCATGTGTAAATAAAAGCTAAGGCGCTGTGCTTTTATTAATGTTAATATGTTTGTGTGGGCATGGGCATGTGTGACTCCAGAGTCGCACTCACAGTCTGGGAACGCTTTTTCTGCTTTGAATCTGTACTCAGATGTTCACGAAAGCGTTTCTCTTTCCCTTTGTGTCTGTAACCTGGGGAATTCTATTTAGACATTATTTAATTTTTTTCTACACCTACAAATCTTTTCCACACATTCACAAACTTGAATTTCATATGCAGCTTTTTTATTTTTCATGGGTTTACAGGAGGGTCACACACAGTACAATCACAGGCTTTCTAACTATTTCTGAGCATCATTTCACAAGCTCAAAATCTCACTAACCCTTATTTGAGCCCATAAATCTTTTGTTATTCACTTCCTCACAAATAAAGCATTAGCCTAAAAGTAACATTCAGTCACGCATATGCCCACTGTTCAAGACATATGCCCAAATAATCCAACATCATCAGCAAGTTTGACTGGGTGTTTAAGGAATTTTGGAAAAGTACAGCAATGCCTTGAAGCAGATAGTCAACAGGATAACATCTCTAAAAGGAAACCAGTTTCTGTCAACACAGTCTAATATTCTGCAATTTGTCCTCCTACAGTTTTGAACAACCGTTTGAACGACGGTTTTTGTTTGTAACCAGAGGGACATTAACCCTCTGGCTACATTTTTGTAATGAGTTGATGTTTATGTATTTTGTCTGACACAAACAAAGAAATTGTTTGCTAAAGTTGACTTGAATGCCTCGCCGTGAGGAGCGATCCGCTTTGGAGCTAGTATCAGGGTAGAAATGGAGTGCAGTGGAAACATATGAGACAGTGGCAGGTTGTAGTGGTAACATTATTCATGTATTTACTGCAAGATGAGGGATATTTTTCACACCACTCGTGTTGCATCACTACGAGCGAATGTCACAGAATGAGCACCTGCCAAACCGTCCATATGTTCATTCCTCTCTGACGTTTGGCAAACAAATACGTATAATCATATGCCTATATATAAATATATATATATATATATATATATATATATATATGTACATACTGCATTTATTAAATGTTGTGGCTATCACAGTTGAAATATAATAACACAGACACGGTGATCAAACTCTGAGCCTAATTACTATGCTGTTACAAACCCGTTTATCACTTCAAACTGTCAAAAGCACTTTCTCACTTGGGTTATGTCAGTGTTATTATGCTGGATGTATGAGTAGGTCTCCAAAATACAAAATGTACAAAATGTTAATGGGCTTTGTTACATGGCAGCTGTGCACTGCAGGTCAAAGTTTTGTGGGGAATGTACGAAGACACTTGCTAAATTCCTCAACAACAAAACAGACTGTACCAGCAGCAATAGTATGCATGCATTGTGTTAATGTGCGCAGGTACATTCGTACACGCACACACACACACTCATGCAAAGTGTTCCACCGCTGCTGCAAGGCTGATGAGATAATTCACCACATTGCTGGAACCTCTCGTCACAGGAATGTCGCTGCTGACACAGAGCGAGTTTGGCCAAGCAAGCGCTTACATGGAGACATCAAGGTATCGGTGTGTTTTTGACCAGACTCGATGTGGGTGCACAGATTTTTTTTTTTTGATATCAGAGTGGTGTGCAGCCTGCAGAGCTGTGGCTGCCCAGTCCCTGACACCACACCAACTACACCCAGTGGACTGAGCAGAGACTGATCATCTGCTCATGTCTCTTTCCCTCAAAATTCAGCTCTCTTTTAAATCCTGAGTGATTCGGATTGTTCTTCTCTTGTCTGCAAGTCCTGCTGTTTCATTTGGAATCAAAGACTGTAATTAGTTCATTTTGTTCCCATCATCACTTGCTAAATGTGAGAAAGGGACAGAAAGGAAAGGGGAGAAAAGAGGGGGAGAGAGAGAGCTGTGGCTTTGAAATGCTAAACAAGCCGCTTATTGTTCTTGGCCAGCTGCCTCACCCTAAAAAACAAAACCTAAGAGTGCTCATGTGGGTGTGCGAATGTATATACGTATATGTCTGTGTGTGTGTGTGTGTGTGTGTGTTTCTGTCTGCCTGTGTAGGAGGGGTAGGAGTATTCTCTCCAGGATCGTGCACACTGGCCCCAGCTGCTTGAGATCATCAGCCAAGTTATTCACACACACACACACACACACACACACACACACACACACACACACACACACACACACACACAGTAAAGTGTGTGTCAGAGTGTATTGGTGTGGTGGAGGTCAGGTTAACACTAGGTGACATGCAAGAGAAAAAGAAAAAAAAAAAAAGTCCAGGTAGTCACCAACATGTTGTTATATAAATTCAGTCCAAAGTACAATCATGACACAGCTGACACTGCAGATCGTGTAGCTTTGAATGACACGTCCTACTTTAGATTGAAAAAGGAAATGCAAGAAGAACGTGAGCATTTGTGATTGTCTCATTGTTTAATTTAAGCGTCTGTTGTCATTTGTTGATGGGGAGACCATTACTTTCACAAAAGTAATCCTTATTCGACAATGGAGTAGAGATTAAACATTTAGTCAATTAATGGATTCAATGGATAATTAATTTTAATGATCGACTGTTTGAGTAATTTGTCTAAAAATTTGCTGACTCCAGCATCTCAGATGTGAAGATTTCCTGTTTTCCTTTGTCTTAGATGACAGAAAACTTCCTAACTTCGTCTCTTAGATATTTGCACTATTTTTTGACATTTTAACCAAACATTTACTGTAATCAATGAGAAAAATGAGCACTTAGTGATAATAAGACAATATTTATGTGGGTTTGATTATTGGTGTTTTAATGCTGCTTTTAAATTAAACAACGGGTGGTTGATATATGGTCACAAAAAATCTTTAGTACTATGGCTGCGGTTGCCAACAAGTAAAGGGAACTCTGTAAATTCACTCAGAGTTGCAAATAATAGTCCAAAAAGTGTATATTCAAGTGTAATCCAACATTTAAAACCAGGAAATATTTAAACTATAGTGCATCACAATGCTACAACAGTCAAAGCCATTATCTAGTCTTGTACTTTATAACATATATGATGATATACTGTCAAGGAGTTGCCTCACCCAGTTCTAC
Organism: Seriola lalandi dorsalis; assembly: GCF_002814215.2. Classification (NCBI taxonomy): domain Eukaryota; kingdom Metazoa; phylum Chordata; class Actinopteri; order Carangiformes; family Carangidae; genus Seriola; species Seriola lalandi. Next base: position 1,170,687 of record NW_019525112.1, read on the forward strand.
ATTACAGCTTTCATTTAAGCCAGCAGGTATAATTGCTTCTACTATGTAAATCCACAAACCCAAAGAATCTGTGCCAGCGAGAACAGCACATATCAAACCAATTCCTGAATCCTGCTCATCAGCTCGACACCAGATTGTAGATCCAGATCTGATTATGTCAACAAGTTCCTTTTTGTCCCAGTCCTTATGAATAACGACAGATTGTGTTAAAATATGTGACTTACCCACTTCGCTCTTGGTATGTTTTAAGAAACTGAATAACTGCCACATCATTCAAACCAATGAAAGCTGCTCACCAGGCAAAGTTGTTCTGTTTTCTTTGTTTTTTGGCCCATAAAGTATCCAATTATAGTTCTTCTCTAGCTGAACCCATTGATTTCTTGGCAACTCCACAGATGTGAATGGCACAAAAATTGTTTAGTTAGATTTTTATTGGACATATTTTCCTCAAACTGTGAAGAACACATGAAGATGAGGTAAAAATAGATGGGAACCCACCAATGTCAGTACCCTAGAGTAGACTTTTTAAAGACAATCAATTGTCAGGACGGCAACCGAAGCCAGAGTGGAATGAACAGAGTTTTCCTTTAAACATTCACATTTTCTTGAATCTAAGTTCTCACCTGTTGTCGCAATCACTCTTTGCTTCCTATGTAAAATATAGCTGGAGAGATCATTGCATGAAATGTTTCATGTTGAAATTATATCACAAGAGACGACTGAGCAATCAACTTCTCTACTTTTCTCTATGGGACTGGACGCCACCTGCGTGTAGAAATCAGATTATTTAACACCCAGTTAATTGGGCAATTTCATCTTCAGCCTTTAATGACTGATAATGATGTATTGATTTACCAGATGAGTCTCTAGGAGAAAAAATATTTTTTTTAAAAAGGGAGAGAAAGCTCAGCCAGAGACTGGTGTAAAACGCATGCAATGTTAAGACCACAAAGTCAGCCTCGCATTTTCTGCTAATTCAGTAGCTTATGTCTGCACAACAATTAGGCCAAAGATTTTCAGTCCAAGAGGTTTTACATTTAGCCAACTTATTGATCAGCACAACATTTTGTTGTAAGTAAATAACAATTTCCCCTAGAAAAGCAACATAACATGAACGATCCAAACTGACAGGAACACACCAAAGCTTCAACACCCATATCTGGGGCAAGAGAGGTATTGGGGTAGGGATGGGAGTTTGGAGTGCTTGTTTGTGTGTGTGTGTGTGTGTGTGTGTGTGTGTCCTAAGTGGTTTTCAGTGCCAAGGCCCAGAAGAGAGCCTCAGCCTCAGGCCTCACCCCACTAACACACATCATGATCACATCAGAGCCCCGAAGCACCACCAACATTCCTTAACAGCCTCACTTTTTCCTCACACACACCCAAATGTGTATCTGCATGCAAGATAAGAGAAGGGTGTAGCTAGGTAGGTAGGTAGATGTCTCCAGCCAGGGCAGACATTAGTCATTAATAATGAGGATATTACAGTTAAAAATTCATATCAGCTGGAACAGTCTAATAAACTGAAATTTATGTCATGCAACTGTAATGCAAACTTGCTGAAAAAATGATATCTTGTCTCATATCACCATATCAGAAAGAGATGGAGCTCTCGTAGTGACATTTGATTACTTTAACTTGCAGTATCTGCAGTCTATAAAACACACACACTGTGATAAAATGCAGTATGATGCCAGATTGAGAAGAGAGAAATTTTGACATAAAAACAGGCACTGAACGGTGAATGAGTGTAACATTCCGAGCAGAGATCATATGAGGCAGAAATTAAACCAGATTTGTCTGTGGTTCGACACTGTTGAGCAGGTAGGCCTGGACAGTCGCATGGCTCCATCGCTCTGCAGCCAGTCTACACAGTGCCACCTCATGAACAGGATATTATGTGTCACACTCCCCTTCAGTCGCCGCGACGTCTGATTTCGACACGGTCCACAGACTCCAAGATCAGTGAACCAGCCCTCTCCGGGATCACGTCAGTTTCAACTATGGGCGCACCTCCCGACTTGACAGTTGCGTAATAGACCGGCCCTATCGCTTTAACCCTATTACGCTGTGTAGTAATACCGCTATGATGTCTGTTCTATATTCAAATGCACAATAATCTGACCGGATCTGCGGTAAAAGCAGAAGGCTTGGTGTATGGCCTGGGCTGGTGCCAACACTACCTTCCTCTGGCCCGGCACTGGCCGGCGCGGCCTGCTAACCCCGACCAGGCTGACCGGCCCCGGGGCGGCGCATCAGAGCGCAGCGGTGTGTGCTCACACCGAGGCGAGCAGTGTGTGTGTGTGCGTGTGCGCGTGTGTGCCACTCAGCACCGGCCAAGCTCAGTCAGTGACACAGATATATGGCAGGGCTAGGCTATCCGGAGCTAACGTCATACTCGCTTGACACATTTTAGTGAGGAGATATTTAGCGAGGATATGTAGCCCACCTTGGGCCTGGTGCATGCAGAAAAAGGTAGGCTTCTCTAGAATTACAGTGGTGTACTTACTGCTGACTTTCATGCTGCCGAAAGCAGAGGGCTGCGGCACTGGTTTGCAGCTCTCCGCGAAGGATGTGGTCCTGGGCCGACCCGACATGATCCAATCCCTTAGATTCTCTCGACTCGGGAGACTGTGACTTGCTAAACGGCAGGACTGATCGATTCGCCGACCCTTCTCATCCAAAGAGGATGCCAGTAAATGAATATCACTGTAATTCACAGGGCGGACAGACAGAACGAGATCCCTTTATCCCACAATCCTTCACACTTAGTTCGTATCACCTAATAAACTACCCTTTCTTTCCCAGCAGCAGTCAATCAAAGCATCATTTCTTCCGTATATTCCAGGTTTTCTTTCAGCGGGCCTTTGAACACACGTCTCCGACTAAAATAGTCATGAATCTGGCCTCTCCCTGTGGCCCCCCGATTAAAACCAACTGCGATATCTTTCTGGAAGCGAAATCAATTTCACAAAGATGAAGAAAGGTGAGTTCAGATGTTAAGAGTGCTGATCCGGTGCGGATCACTTGTATATGCGGCGTTTTCTTGACGATTCGGGACACATGCAGCTCCTCTTCATATCCCGATGTGGAGGCTCAATGATCCGACTGCCATGGCGGCTCCCTCGCTATACCGTAGCCTACAGACCGTCCAACGGAAAATCTGCCAGTTGCCACAGTCTTCTTCAGCGAATTCAATGGCTTTACGCTGATTCAAAATCCGCCCTCGCCGCCGTCTAATTTCGGTGTCTTTCACGAGGCCCCGGAGCAGCGAGCTCTTCAGAAAATGATGGTCTTTAGGCACAGAGTGCGACGATACCGAATTTCTTTTTTTATTCCTTCCCCATAGGTTTCGGGCTCGCTGTCTTTGTCGCTACGCACCTTAGCTACGCCATTTCCGTAAAGGGGTAAAGGGATTGCTCCGCTGGCGTGGTAGGAGGTTCAGACTGGTGACGTAAATCGCGACGGAGAATAGGAAAACTGTGAACGCGCAAACGGTAAATCTGGGGTGGCCGATTTAGCCAATCAGAGAGGGTATCCTTCAGAAATAGGCGTTGACTCAGTGTTGCTCTGTGCCAATGAGAACGCCGGTCTTGAGCACCACATGGCAAAATTTGCTTGGCACCGCCCTCGTGACTTCAAAGGCTTTTCCCCGTGCCGCGACAGGGACAATGGGCGGGTCTGTTCCCAGGATTGATTACTTCGTCGACCAATGGAGCTGCGAAACCAGACTGTCAGTACAAATGGACCCAGCTGTCACAGTGCACCGGTGGTCATGCAGCACTGTTGCTATGTTAGTTACAAAAGCTAACCCTCTGCCTCTCCTCGACACTTTTTAATTCATAATAAAGTATGTGCATGGCTGCCCCGTCAATACAAACCTTTATCCCGCGTAGCTAAATTTCGCCTTTACATTTCATTTTTTTCTATCCTTGATGTTTAAATTGACAGCCACTCCTTTTTATTTGTGACACAATTTAAGCTGTATTGTATGAATAAAGTTTATCATCTTTTTTATTATTGTTTATGTCACAGCCTACTAGTTTCATTCCTGTATTGCATAAAGACAATAAAGCTACCTTGAACCTGGAACCTCTTCTCATGCTTTATAAATTAGTTCAATATCAGTTAATCAGAGCCATGTTCGTGTTGCCAAGTTGTGGAAAATCGCTAATAAGTTGTTAATAGTTGGATTTCGGTCCCAAATCCTCTGCAGCTCTTTTTCACAAAGTAGTCAATTCAGCCACATTTATTTTTTTTCACTATCTGGCTTCCCTAAAAAATGTTCTTAATGGCCTTATAACTAAACAACAAAGAATTAGTAGATGATTTATTAACCATTGATAAAACCATTAATTAAAACATATTGGAAATCCTCATTGCTTCTCTAACGACCTAAAACATTTCAAGTGAGGTCTATCAGAACTACTCTCCATCTATTTCTAACTTTGTGATAAATTTTGAATTATGTAGTGAATAACCATGAAATACTGTGTTATTTGGAGACAGAAATATGTGTGATTGATTGACAACTATTTTTATTCCACAATTCATCATGTGCCAGTTTTCCTCATCTTAATCTCAGTCATCTAGGCTTGGCAGGAAAGTCTCTCCTTCTGCAGAATGATGCTGGTAGTCAGTCTTTTGTGTGGTTTATTTATAATCTGTTATGCTCAATATCAAAGGGAATTTCTCCCAGGCTGCCCTTCAATGGTTTATATGCGGAATAGAGAGCAGCCGCGTCTCAAAAACAGGCAGCTGAGCAGAAGTAACACAAGACGCTGCTTTCCCTTCATAGCAACACCTCCCCCGGCAAACACACATTTTCCCATTAGAGGAAGAAAAAAATACTGAGGAGATAGTGGGAGGGAGTGAGATAGAGAGAGTGAGATAGAGAGAGAGAGAGAGAGAGAGAGAGAGAAAAGGGCAAGTCAGGAAAGAGAAATTTAAAATAAGAGGGTGGGGAGATACTGTTCTGTTTTTGTCTGTGTTGCAGAGATATCATAAAAACTCCAGTATCTGTCTTGAGGAAGTGTTTAGGTTCTGATTAGTCACATGACACAGAGGCTGGCAAATATTCTAACCCTGGGAAATAATAAAGGTAAATAAACGTCAAGTTTAGTATTGCAATTTACATGAAGTCAAGGCTAGATTACGAGTCGGGCAAAGTGGTGAGGTGCCCCAGAAGTCTTGGGTTGTCTGTGGGGCACTTACTTGGTGGTAACTTGGTCAATTACAAATTAGTATGGTATTAATCACTACCACTAAAGTACAAGTGGAAACTGACATGGTGGCTCTGTCTTACAGAAGGGTCTACATGCTGTATATCTAAATCTTAAAAAAAGCTGACACACAACAAACCTGGGGCTGGGTATTATTCCTGCTCTCCGGGTAAGATGTGCTGGGGGAATGTGAGAAAGTGGGGCTTAACAGGGGCAGAATGAACAAGAAGTGATATGGAGTTTTTTTCTTTTGAAAAAAAATGATGTAAAGATCAGCAGGGCATTTTCTCTCTCTCTCTCTCTCTCTCTCTCTCTCTCTCTCTCTCTTTCTCACACACACACACACACGAAACATATACTTCAGACAACTGTGACCTTTGCACATTAAATGCTCTGAATGAATAGGGAAAAATAATACTGAGAAAGCAATCAAGTGTATAAAAGTCATAGCAGTGACCTGTTTTCACCAGTTGCTCTGACAGGGTGTGGTGCCTCACAAACCAGCTATAGATGGGAGGCATGTGACGATAAATGTAGAGCATTGTGTAGACAATGTAGGTCATTTGAAAATTACAGCAAAACTCAAACAACAAAATGCAGACGATGTAATAAAAAGGCATAGCAACATTTTAAGTAACATGTATGACAATGTAAAACAGTAAAAAGGAGACAGATAGGAAATATGTCTACCAAAACATCTACTAATAAATATTAAAATAAATATAGCATCTGCATAATAGCTTGTATAGTGCAAATTTCAACTGTTCTGCGAAAACCTTTAATTTTGCTTTCCGGGCTTTTTTATTTTTTACTCTAAATGTCAGACATGTTTGGAAGAGTTTTCATCTGACAGCAGAAATGTACAAATAAAGCCATAAGTAATAATAAAAGTAAACAACATTGTGTGCTTTTGAGCTACAAAAAGATTTCATGAATCTAATACTCTCTGTCCCACGATGCAAGATTCAAGAATATCAGCCCTCTCTTCATACAGAATGCAAAACACATTCCTATTGAAAGCTACAGTCAAAGTATCTCCCATAACAGATGCACATTAGCTTTATGCAGACTGAAATTTGTCTATACTCAAAGCTAATATTCATGTTTTTAGGACATGAATTCAAGTGGTGGAAATGGATGAACCCGTAAAGTGCAGTAAATGTGTGTTCATACAAAGGTGGGTTTGAGGTCTTCTTTGAACACCACTGGGCGTGGGGAGCGGTAGAGGCTGGCGAAGCCTTCGTACTCGCTGTCGGAGGAGTCTGAGGAGGAGGACAGGAGCGAGCCCCGCTGCAGGCAGGAGTCACAGTATGGACGGTGGTAGTAACAGTAGTCTGTTGAGCTGCTGGAGTCTGAGTCCCAGTACCCACAGGAGTCTCGAATGTGTCTGTGGTGCTGCTCATTATCACCACCCGCTTCCATATCAGGTCGAGCCGTGTGATCACGTTCTACACAGCGCAGTGCAGAACATCTATGAGACCTTGAAACACACCTACGACGTTTTCTTATCACTCCCTGCCTTTCTGCTTCCTCCTCCTCCTCCTCGTCCTCCTCTAGCTCAAGTTCACTGTTGTCAACCCGGAGGAGATTACCATCCACGGTGACCCCATCATGGTGCCTGCCTGGATTTTGGTGTTCACAATTTTCCATTATCTTCCCACAGCCTGTGTAGACGCAGGGAGTCAAACCTCTTCTTGATGAGTTGAAGGGCGGCCGTCGTTTCCTCATTGCGTAGGGCGAAATGCTCGGGTAACGGAAGAGAACGGGTGGATAAGCGGAGCGTGGCATCCGCAGGGAGAGAGGGGAGAGAGGGGAGAATGCGGAGGGCATCCTGGCGGTCTGAACCGGAGATCGAAGTGCACTTTCCATGACTGCATCCAAGCTCAGCTCCTGGAGGATCTCCTGCAACTGCTCGCTGCTGACAAAACCAGTCGGTCTGGCATTTGCTCTCAGCGGAGATGTTAGGCCACTGCGACTGCCAAAGGTTTCAACCTGAAAGGGTTTTCTACGGCATTGTAGGGAAGTGACAAAGTTAACAGTCTCCTCTGCCGTCCTGAGTAATCCAGAGGACGGGAGGGACACAGGCTGTTTGAGGTCCTCATCTGTTCTGGATTCAGCTGTTTCTTTGTCTATAGAGCCAGAGATAGAGACACTCTTTTCATTTTCATCAGCGACAGGGGAGGAAGCACTAATGGGGTTTGAGGTGTTTGGAGCAGCGGGAAGCTCTGAAGATGGTGCAACGGCAGCAGCAGTGAGGTGAGGGGGTGAGAGTTGAGATTTAGTGTCTCTCTGAGGTAGAGAAGAAGAAGAGGGGCCGTCTGACTGAAGCGCTGTGGTCTGAGTGGAGGAGGAGTTGAGGTTGGTGGCAGAGGAATCCATGTCCTGGTCATTGCAGGGCTGGCTGGCTGACATGAGTCGCAGGAGTTTATCCTTGGCGTTATTCACCTGCTCCTGCAGACTGTCAATCACAGCGTTTTTCTGGAGATAGTAATGACAATGGTAAATAATTTGAGATGAGAGGAAAAAAAAATAGTGGTACACAAATCTCCCAAAATTTGTAGTGCCCTGGGTGTGGATGGTTTAGGGGACAAACAGCACAGTAATGCATGAGGAGAAAAACGTCAACATATTGTTAAACAGCCGATGTCATTTAGATTCATTTTTGACTCTTAGAATTAAAAAAAAAAATCCCAGCCAATTTGCAGTGCATGCTATTGCAATGCTGTTGTTAGAGACCACTGTTTTCTCCTGTTGTCCTTGAAATGGCTTTGTGTCTACATGAATTATCAGGAATAGTATGTATTATATGCCTGTAGACATGTTCTGTATTGTATGACAATCAGCGTTAGCAGAGAAAGTAAAACAAGACTAATGGCTAACAGCTCTGTGAGGCTGTGTTTAGGCACAGCAGTGCTTTGAGCTAAATGCTAAGATAATAATAGCATAGTAACAATGACAATGTTAACATGCTGACGTTAAGCAGGTATCATGTTAACCATGTTCAGCATCTTAATTTAGCATGTTAACATTGGCTAATGAGGACTATATACAGAGAACAGCTGAAGCTGATGAATATGATTCGTTTCGTCATTTGTTCATAAACCAAAGTACTGGACAAATTCATATTGGTGCTAGAGGAAAGGTCAGGGGATCACCAAAGTGATTGGGATTCATTCTCTGGGGATCATGAAAAAATATCATAGCAAATCATTTAATAGTTGCTGAGATATTTCAGTGATGAACCAAAGTTGTGGACCAACTGACCACCCACTCCTATGGCTAAAAAAAAAAGCTCCATTAATTGTAATTATGCTTTCTAAGTGCAGACACCATCAGGTAAAATATTAAATAGAAGTTTAATCTAAATCAGTGACAACTTATTAAAGTAAAATAAATCTGTATTGTTGCATTATGAGGTTAAAACATAGTCTCACACAAATTCTATTTAATGTCCTAGAAGACTGTCTTATTAAATGGCAGATAGCATTGTGACAGACAGATGCAGTACCTCACTAAGGAGTTTTTTCATGGAGGTGTTCTCCCCCAGCAGGTAGTAGATCTCATCCTGACTGTACACAGACGCTTGGCTCTTACTGGGGCTGCTGAAGTACTTGGCCATCTGACCCGGGTTGTTCTGATCCTCTTCAAATTGCCGCCACTGGGTCAACTGCATGATACAGATGAATGTAGAGATCATTACACAAACTGTCAGCTTTAGAAATACATACACAGGTAAATGTTACGGGGATCGTTTGACATGGGACCTTTGGAGCAGGTGTGTTTGAGTGTATTATTCACTGTTCAGATACTGCCTTCATTTCCACTGGAGTTGCATTCCTTTATCATAACATAAACCCAGTGCCAGACACTTAGAGTCATAAACCTGTTTGCAATAGCCTACGTAAAATTGACTCATAAACAGCTTCTGTGTGAGTCATGTTCCACTGATACACACCACAAACTGACACGCATATAGAAAAGGGAAGTCAAAAAAAGAGAAAGTCATCCACATAGCTATCATTCATCTGCTTGTCATGCGTCTGTCTATCTACACTTTCTGCCTGTCTGATTGACTGTCTGTCTTTGCTATTGGTTTGCAGACAGAGTATCCTATGATTGCCTGACAGTTGTGCCTAAACAATAAAATTCCTGTCCTTAGTGGTTTGTGCTTGACAGATGCTACAAAAGTACCAGTGTCGAAAACAAGGAAATGTCAGAGGTGTTTTTGAAGACTAAAGACACTTCTTTTTTTTTTTTTTTTTGATCAAATAAATAAATAAATGTTTTCCTCAGCAGTTTCATGCATCTTGCATGTGCATCCTCTGATGTTTCCTTCTAACCTGAGGCACAAACAGCATGCAGTTAGTAGCCAGTGTGCAGATGAAGATGGCTCCAGCCACAGCGCTGTAGACCAGGTTGGGCCAGGCCTGCAGGAAGACGGACACGGGGACGACCACAGCTGAGGAGAGGGTGACCAAAGTAACGGCTGTTATGATGGTGGGAGACTGGTTGACTGGGGGGTGGCTGACGTTGCTGGTCAACCCAGCCAGGTAAGTGCCATAGAGGAGAAGAGAACCCTGAAGAGTGAAAAACAAAGCACAAAGATGTTGAAATCCATCCCTTTGTTAATGCTGGGCTCTCCTAGACGTATATGATAAATATAGCAGTACTTAGTAGTAGTAAAAGTAGTCCTGTTATCATTACACTTGAATAGATCAAAGAATACCTACCTTTTGAACTGCAATAATGATAGCCCACAGATCTGAGTATACAGAAGAACAAGAGTCCAGACGAGACAAAGAGTAGGAAATGTCTCTCTCCACCACCTACATCAGAGAAAACCATACACAGTTAGTGAGTTTCATCGTGACTATATTTGGCAACATCACCAATGTGTGTATAATTAATTACACTAAGTTAGGAAGATGAAGGGGTTTGTGATTTTGTAGTCACACAATCAAACTTTCCTGCAAAATCGTACAAATAAAGTAATCATAATTTGACAACTATAAGCAGAAAAGGGTTAATTATCTACTATGTGTTAAGTCTTATAGTCCCCACACTGTTGTGTGATCAAACAAAACAAAATCACCTGCCTTGCTGTACAGCTTCACAAAATCACCATTCAATTCTACCTTGACGACAGCTCTGACAGATCGTGAACACCTGATGGGGTCTGTGAGGTTCCAGGTGGTGAGAGCCAGCATGTCCACCAGGATCAACAAAGCCACCATGCCCATCAGCTGGATGTCTCGGATGATCTGAGACAGAAAGCAGAGCCGCATCAAAAAACGAGCTCATTTTATCCATACAGCAGTTCTCAATCGATATTTAGTCACTCTTTGGGAGATGCCTCTGTGTTGCCCTCGTCACTTAGGCACTTTTGGAATATCGTATCTCTTTTTGAAATTAATTGAAAAATATCTTGTGTGACGTAATGATAAGATTTTTTTTTCAATCTTCTGAATCCGCACAAAAGGCTTATCTAGGCCCATGGCCTTCATTCCTACTGAATTCTCTTCATTATTTTCTGCTAATTACAAAAGAAACAGACCCACGAGCAGGTGAGACCGAGGATATGACACGAGAATTACATTATATATGTTGGCTAAGGACGCCATGAAAGTCAGCTATAGAAACTAGATGATATCCATGCACCTCTTGTTTTTATTTTTATCAGTGCATCTTTCAAGTTGTGTCTGCTTTGCTTCTAAACATCGAATACCAGCAAATTAAAAACATTCATTAAACACGTTAAAATAACCTCTAAAAAGGTTAAAATAATAATTAATCCAATTAATGCATCCTAGAGTGACAGGGATAACAAAGATAAACATAGTACAAGGTCCTGGAATCTGTATGCTGAAAACAGACCAGACCTCCAGGAGGCCTGTGGAGCATGCCTACCACTCTCTTGTCAGGCACCCGCTGGGTGAACACTCTGTACAGTCTCCATGTCTTCCCCAAAATCGGGCCAAACACCAGGGTACTGCCGACACAAAGAGTCCACATTCGAGCCTGTGGGAGAAAGTACTACATAATTATGTCCGAATGATTAATCCAACAATATAATGGAGCACTGAGGGTGATGTGGGTGCTTACCTGTAGCACAGCTGTGGATGGGCCACCTTGTGAGTGTGTTTGTTCATCAACGGCAAATAGGAAGCCACTGCTATAAGTGAGGAGGCTTCCAAAGAGAGTCAGGACATTCAGATTTGGACTGGACATCTTCACTATTCTGAGGATACAACAGGTGCGACAATGGATTCATACATCTCAGTAAATGGGGTCTTTGTGTTTATATACTGTATGTATTTCGTTTTGCACAATACCTGTTGTTTTTGAAGCGCAGGGTGAAGAAGAGGAAGCAGAGAGCCAGCAGGATGCCACAGGACAGCAGTGTCCACACCACAGCACTCAGCACCGGGGAGAGGGACCGCCTCGGCAGCTCCACTGCCATCTGCATACACACACACACACACACACACACATGCACATGCAAAGCCCTTAAAATCACATCTGAGATAGTGCAGATGTAGACGTTACACACCTACATTGTTGGATATTTGTGTATATGTATTCTAAACCTTCACATTGGGGTAAAAGCAACAGAAAAAAGTACACAGGGCGCATCTGAGAAAACAAACTTTATTAAGACAAACAGAGCAACAAACATCATGCTAGAGCCTTGCATTCAAGCTGATTTTAGACATTGACAGGCGAGATGATCAGAGGTGCGGAGTTGATGCCACCATGATTGCGCCGGGGGTTAAAGTAAGGGAAAAGTCTTTCCTTGAATGAGTATCCAGTGAATGAGTAAATGTGAGAAGCAGAGTCCACGTTGTAAAAAGAAACCTGCCCCCGCTCCAGATCCACATACACCCCGACTCTCTGGGGCTTTTCCACCAGCGGCACACAGATAGGAGTGCTGCTGAGCGCCCAGTAGCTCTTGTCCTTTCTCATCCCCAGCGCCCAGTAGCCTCTCTCTGGGTTTAGCATATTCCCTCCTTTTCGGTTGACAGATTCAAGCCCGATTCCGACATCCCACTCCGTCTTCCCCTTCACCTGGACCTCGTAGTAGAACCTGCCAGAGGAGAATCCCTCCTTTCCCAAAACGCTAACACCGGGGTAAAATCTCTCTGGGTTGTCAGGGAGTTTCAGCGCAACATCACTATGATAGACCTGTTTCCTGTTTTCAGACAGCACCAGTTTGGGATGCGCTGTATCAGGATCCAGCGTTACATCCACGGCACACTGCTGAGCCCTCTGAAATTCGCTCTCACACAGCCTCTTCGTCTCAGCCTTTACAGCCTCCTCTAGCTGACACATCACCCTCCTGACTGCTCTCCTCACCGTGCCCACGTACACAGCACTTTCTACACAGGTGTCGGACCGGTCTTCGGTGGCTGGCAGTGCGGAGAAGGCTGGAAAGCTGTGGAGAAGATAAAGGTCGTCTTCAGTGCGCGAGAGCTGCTCCAGCTCTGTGTTTCTCTGCCTCAGCTCTCTGACCTCCTGCTCCAGCTCCATGATGAGTCCGCCGGCCCTGTTTTCAACTTGCCTCTGCTTTGCACCAATCACCTCCACCACCTCAGCTTGGCCTCTCTGGATAAGGTGGAGCAGCTTGGTGAAAACATTCAAACTCTCCTCAATCTCTCTTTCAGTGTTCCCTCTGCTGACCTTAACAGTTTGATTGATTTCTCTGATTTCCTGCAGGCGACCGTGGATCATTTTTTCCACCTCTTCGTTTATCCTTCCGACTTCTGCTCTCACGTCTCGGCTCTTGTCCTCTATAGGAACGGTGTGATGGGCCTTGTGGTCCGTCCTGATGCAGATCTGGCACACATATGTCTGGTCAGTGTTACAGAACAGGTGTAGGAGTTTCTCGTGCTGCTTGCACACTCTGTCCTGCATGTTCATCGTGGGATTAATCAGGTGGTGATTTTTGAAGGTGCCTAGAACATGATGGGGCTCCAGATGAGTCTCACAGAAGGAGGCCAAACAGTCCAGGCAGGATTTCCGAGCCTTGACTCTTTTTCCAGCGCACACATCACATGACACTCCTCCTTCATGGCCTGAATATTGGTCCACAGTGCTGGCGTCATTTTCGCCTTCTTTTTCCAACGACTTCTGGAACTGAGAGGCCACCTCTGAAATGAAGGTGTTCACTTTGAGCTCAGGCCTCCTGTAGAACTTCTGCTTGCACATGGGGCACTGAGACAGATTAGCGCTCTGCCAGTATCCTTGTATGCAATCCCTGCAGAAGTTGTGCCCACAAGGAGTGGAGACTGGCAGGTTAAACAAATCCAGACAGATGGGGCAAAGAAGCTGCTCCTTAGACAGCACACTGCCAGCAGTAGCCATATCTGGGAACACATCCAGAAAGAAAAGCAGGTGGGATTTTAGGGAATAGGTTGGCTACATTCCTTGTATTTTTTTTTTCTTTCCTCTGTACTATCACGGCTAGAAACAGTTGCGCCTGGTGAGCTGTCTGCGTCCACGAATAGCAACAAATGTATGGTGTTACATTACATCAAAGGATGTTTCATGTTATCTGACAGTTTTCATGTCAGCTGAGTTAAACAGACAATAACAACGACGGATTATTTTGGACATTTAAATGAAATAAAACAGTACATTGAAATGCTATCTTGTCACTTAATCCATTACCATAACAAAGCAAACACAGCGCGGCTCACTGTTCCTTTCCCCTTGGGAGAAGATGATATCTACGCTTGGAGACCGATGCATGCATAAATTAACATCATAAAGCATGAAGGAAATCAAAGAGATAACTCACCTCTTGTCTATGTGGTGTAGCACGGAGAGGAAAGTGTTTGTGTTCCCTGACACAGTGTCTCTGCTACTAAAGTTTCTATTCCGAAAGTCACATTACTCTGTCTTGTGCCGGCGTCATGTTGCTGATCTCCACTCACTCTTCTCTTAAAGGCACCAGTCACTGCGACGATACTAAACATAGCTTCACCAGTCCTTCCTCATTCGTTTTCAGTGAACTGACTTCTTGAGTGTGTTAATACCACACGTCCAGCATGTTTTCATTTGTTGCATTTTATTCATGTGGGTGTTTTTTCGTGATATAAAGACACACATTCCAAGAAATCACCAACATCAATTGCAAAGTGGACACGAAACACGTGAGGTTTGCGTGTGCACGAGGGACAGAGAGAGATTACCGTGCTGAGGAAGCATAGTCTCTGCAGAATGTCGAGACCCTCCTGCCTGTCGACTCCTGAGTGGATGAAGCAAAGTGGGGAATCACAGTGGGAGCTGCAGTTCAGCTCAGGCTCCATGATTGGCCCCAGTCGGTCCACTTTTACACACACATCCTGTGGAGCAAAAAAAAAAAAAAAGATATGATGGGTGTGATGACATCTGAAAATTAAACACATAATTCTTTGTAAATAAAGCTGTTGAGAGAGCTAAACCATAAAATCTTTTGTTCCCTGTTGAGTCATAACATTTTCACTGTACCAATATATAAATATATATATAAAGAGAGCACCCACTGAACTGCAAAACAGAAGACACTCGGGGCCAGAGAAACACATTTTATGTGAAGTCTTCTATTTCCAGGTCTTTAATTCACTGAACTGTTGTAAGACTTGCAGCCACCACAGTGTGGTGCTCTCACAGAAACCCCTGAGAGGAGAAATGCACTCATATTCAAACAACAAGGAAAAAGACCAGAAGCACAAATAAACCCAACAGAATGAATGTTAGTTAAGGTCTAAATGGAATGAAAATGTATTAATAAAGTTCATTATTTCCCAGCACAAAACAAATTGAGAAGCCAGGTCTCAGCCTGCGTGACAGGAAGCTGGTGTGTTTCTGCTTGTCCTCAGTTTCCACAAGCGCTGCGTCATCATCACAGAAGTGAACCAGCCAACACGCTGCTGTGACACACATCTGTGCACAAGACAGAGTGAGACTACACGAAAAAAAATACTGCAATTGAAATATACCAGAGCTACATTTACAATTCCACCGAGGGCCACGTAATCTGCAATCAGCCTGGTTATTTAAGGCATCGGAGACTGAAGATGTAAACTTTGGGAAGTATCACTAAACTACTGTTTGTCACTCTTGCCAAAGGCATTTTTACGAGGCTGCTGCACTGACATGTTGCAGATTTAATTATGCTGCATGGTATCACCTGATACTCTGAGCTGTAAGTAGTACAGACTAAAGAGTCTGATCAGTCTACACGCTGCAGTGACTCAGCCACATGTTGTTGAGGCCATGTTAGATCACTCTTATTGATACCAATTGGCAGACAGCTTTGTTTTATTAGGCATCATGTATCGTCACTGTCTGTAGAATGACTCAGATAACCTGAGGGGCTCTGTTATAGTTAGATTGTGGGATGCATCAAAATAAGTGTGGGAAATCAGTAATCACAAACTGGTTTGTGAAATGATTAGGAAACGTAGAAAAGCATACAGTAATCCACCCTATGTGACATGGAGATATTCTATTTGAAAAGTCTTGTAGGTCTAACTTATTAAGTGAAATCCAAAGTGACCTATTTCCACAAATTACTGGTGTTAACAGAACAATGAAGCCCTCTGGGCAGCATATCTGGGAAATGTCTGGAGTTCCTGTTCATGTCCTTTCGTCACTTTCCAATTTTAGATCACAGTACTGCTGCTTCCCGCAGGAAAAGCCGGCAGAGAGAGGCATTTCCTTCAGTTTTTCAAAATCCTGCCTCTGTAGATTTCAGCTGGAGTGAAAACCCGCCACCCTGCAGAGGGCAACAAAGGTCGGCCAACATCTAGCACGTTGGTCACTGTGTAAGCAACCAGCACAGGGCCCGTCCCCAGGCTGAGCTATTTTTTTATGGACATGTTTTGACAGTTCAGAATAGTCATGAGGAGTGTCTTCCGAGGAGACCTGAAGGGTAAACCGCAAGTAATACCTGAGCTACCTGTGGCCTTGGAAGTCTAAATGTAGGGCGGGACTGTGTGTAGTTTAGCTTTCAGTTTAAAGTGAGGTAATGTCCAATTTTTTCTTCAATTGAACAATCAGGAATATATCGGCCTTTTCCAACAGGCCTCTGTGCTCAGACAGAACGGAGTCGCGCGTGGCCTGAGGGCTGCCTTAAAACTTTTAACAAAAAAGAAAAATGGAGTTAAACCCATTTATTGTCCTGCCAATCTCTCTGTTTCTCTTTTAAGATTAGAGCGGTGAAACCACAGGCGCTGCCGCATGTAAAGACCGATTCAGGGCCCAATATTGAAACATTCCTCTTCAGTCTGTAATCCGTTTATAGGTTTATTCTTTAAGCTGAGTTAGAATGCAATTTAGTGACAATGAAATCCCGCCTCAGGCCCGGCGCATGTCCATTTCACAGCCTGGTTCTAGGAATTGGTCATCTGCATATGTATGAATTTCATATTAGATCTCAGGTGAGGAGGCTGCACCGGAGCGTCCAGCTCAAACCAAACAATAGACAAAAGGCTGTTGGAAATTAAAACAAAAAAAAAAAACAAACAAACAAAAAAAAAACCACTATGAATTATCACTGGAATAACAACATATTTGTTAACGAAAAACCACGGCGTTTTGTTTTAGACCAACTAATGCTATGGAACATTAAAATAAAGTCTTAGATTATTTGACATCTTGCATGATCTCCACCGGTAATCAACAGTTCACTGAAAAAGAACATGTGCTCATTTCCACCTGCATCCGTGCAGTTGCAACCATGTGCACGGTCAAAAAAAAACATCAAAGTAATCAACACGACAGCCTGAGAAGAAATTAACACGTTCAAGAAAAAATTAAAAGGGAGAACGCGTAAAGGGAAAGTTTGAAAGAGCAAACCTCGGTCTCCAAAGCGCCCGGTGGATCCCATCGCCTCGTCCCGCTCCAGACTCCATCGCTCAAGACTCAGAAACGTTTTGATGTAAGTGGGAAGCAAATGACTGAATAATAATGTGCTATCTAACATAACTGCAGAGTTCCCATAGCTGCACAGCTACTTGGAATGAATCCCACACATTGATCTGTCCATCAAACTGTCAGCCGAGAAGATCCTGTCACTCAGAGTGCAGTTCACCAGACTGCCAGAGTTTTCATCTGAGCAGGGAGGGAGGGAGGGAGAGTGTGTGTGTCAGAGAAGGGAGGTGTGTGTGTATGTGTATGTGTGTGTGAGTTCTCTCTCTCTCTCTCTCTCTCTCTCTCTCTCTTTCTCTCTCTGTCTCTTTCTCTCTCTCTCTGGAGAGCTTTCCAACTCCAACTGCTCCACAAATGGGTTTCAGAGTGTGAGGTGACCCATGTAGTGCACGAGGGTTGTGACAGTGTGGGTGCATGGTTTTGCAGGGGCCCCAGGGGACTGGGTGGCATATGGGACAGGGCGGCACACTCTGTGTCCACTGAGCAAACAAATACCCTGAATAACAGCACTTGCTTTAATGGAAAGAGAAACAGAAAGGCACATTATCTCATCATATTTTGTTTTTCAGGAGCAGACTTCCAGAGAGACTGGCACACAATAGTTCTCCAGGCTGGTTAAATCACATGAAAAGACAGAGGCAGTCTCTCTCTGAGTGCAGCGGAGCCAGCAGAGATATTTCTGCATTTGTTCCGCCAGCTATAAGAAGCATGAAGGTGTTATTAAGACGTCACAGAGATTTACAGTGTGAGCCTACACAGTGTGTCATTCCTGATGAGGGAGTGTCACCGCTGCTGACAGATGTATGCGGGGGAACAGAGACATTGGGAGAGTTTATTAAAGAAGAGAAAATGCGGGTATTCATTCAACATGCTCATCAAGCCCTTACTCAGTCACACACAAACACACACGCACACTCTTTTCTTTCTCCTGGATGTTCACCAATTTTCCATTTTATACTGTATTGAAATGTTGGTTCCCTAAAGAAATTAAAAACATGTCTGAGAATTCCTGTTGGCTTCAAGTAAATTTAACATTGGACTATGTTGTTTAGTTAGTTAGAAGCTGCATCAGAAAGCAAAAAAATAAAATAAATAGAATAAAACGCCACAGGGTATTCATTAGTGATAATAGGATCTTATATCAACTATGACTTTTAACTGATAGCATCTTTTACAAATGGAAACTCAATTACAACCATTTTCTAAGGCCAAAGGTCACCAAAAAGCAATAACCGCCGAGCTAATCATCTGTCAGCTTATCAAAGATAAAAAAGCTCAGAGGTACAGAAATGGTTAGCATCTTTAAACATAGCATTTTCACTTGTGTGTTGAGGTCAAATGACACCACGTTAGCACGCCACCGAAGGACTGTTTGACTGTTGCCAGCTCTGTTACACCCAAAGCGTGGCAATCACTCTCAGGTTTCCTTCAAGATCAGGTTCAAGATAGACTGCACCAGCAGCAGGTGGACTGCAGCGACGCTCACATTACCGAGAGCTTGAATATTTTATCTTGGTATATGGGGCTGTTATTCAAAAAGCAGGAGTCAAAAAGCAGAAGCTGCCGTATGAGAGTGAACTGGATGTAACAGGAAACATGTCTTTCAACTGAGGTTACCAGGGATCAATTTGAACATTAAGATGTTATAATTACCAAAACACAGGTGTCTTTTTTCTGGACTAGCATTTTGTGCACACGTATCAGCTGGAAGTCTACCAATCCAAATAAAAAACAAGCAAAGTTTTCAAGCCAGTGACACACTATTTCCTGTTGAGCCGCTCCTGACAGGCAGCACCAGTGTTTCCTGACATGGAGGCATCTGCAGCTGTGATTCAACATCTGACCACAGTGCCAGGGAGTCCCACCATTCTGTAGTGTTCGAGACTGTGTGGGTGGAAAAGCATTGTTCTGCATCTCCAACCGCTTCCTGCCCAACACTGTCCTTGCCAGAGCCTGGACGCTCCCTTGTGACATGCCCAGGTTTGCCCACTAACATACCCAGAGACAAATCCCTCTCTGGAACGCTGCAGCTCCTCCTGCAGTGTTGCCATGGACCTGGATTAGCAGCGCTGGATCAAAGCTCCCCAGCGGGCTCCAGTCATGGTGTTTCTCCTGAAGGCAGTGATTATGATAAATGTAGGGGCAAAGCATCAGCCTCCTCACTCTATTTTCAAAAATGTGTTTTCCAGTTCAGGTAATGAAATTGCAATTGTATTGCAACTGATGATACAAAAACTGCCACATAATGTGATATATGACTCCATGGAAGAGTGTCAGTTTTAAAGACCGTTGATGTAGAAATATGCTCTTCATATGCAATTTAACATTATATATCATGAAATATAACAACAATCAATGATTTACTGATGTTGTAATAACAATTATTACTGATAATGGCAATTGAATTCACAAAAGTGTAAAAGAGTAATTATGAGTTGAATGCGAAAGTTCTTTTCAGGTCTTTATGAAACCTTCAAGAGTAGTTTGACAGAAAAATCTTAATTCAAGTGCTACTCACTATTTCTTTTTCCAGAGTTTTCAACCGTAACTTGACATAACATTAACTTAAAGTCAACTTCTCTGTGTTTTCCAGAGCTTCCACTGGTAAGACGCACTAGCTGTGTTTATGCAGAGCTTTCAGCCCTACTTTACATACTTGCATTTTGTGGTGCTCTAACAGCAGTTGGAGGTTGTGAGCTTTTTACTGAACTTCCAACAGTATTTAACACAGGGTCCACTTATTAGCGTTTCTGGATCTTTCAACCATATCTTGCAATCCTCCTCATGGAGCTGGTTCATCTGTTATGGGGAAGACCTACAGATGAGTCTGAAAGCTCTGGGAAGAGTTGAGGAAGAGCAAGAGATGTGGTTGAAGGCTAGAATTGTTACACCCAGGGTGTCACAGAGGCTACATGTACCACATGAACTGCAACATCAGAAACATGGTTTCTTTCAATATTCTGGCTTAATAAAGGAACATTTTTCTTACATTTTTATGTTATTACAATGGCAAACAAAGAGTCTGTGTTGATCAGTGAATAAGATAATAATGTGGTTGTGGTCAAGATTTACTGTGACATTAAGTTACGGAGGAAAAGGAATGGAAAGGGTAAGTACCAAAAGTAAGTTATTTGCCATGGTTATCAAACATAGTTACACTGCAGTGGATGATTATTCGCCCACCACCTCTTTCCTTTCCCCCTTTAACCACCTCACCTCCATCACCACCTCCTCCCCTGCTGTGGACTCCAACCAGACTTTCTCCATGTGGGATTAGCAGTGCAAAGACAAGGTTTGATTGTTGCGAGTGTGTGGCTGTCGTATGCAAAGGGTCAGCCGAGTGTAAATTTGAAACTTGTCATGTGTGAGGTCTGGCATGCATGTTAGTGCACACTGGCCATACTGTGAGCTGATTTGGGCTGGTATGTCTCTGACTGAGGGTGATAAGAGGCTTAGAGTATCAAAAAACCTTTATGTCAAAGCACTTTGCTCTTTGATCCACTGATCAGCCAGGACACTGTATGTATTGTTAACAGTAACTGTGAAGGTTCGGAGACTGGAGCCCTGGTGAAATCCAACCATGTCAACTATGAGCAACATAATCACACAGTGGTGTATTTACCTTGCAGAGTTGCAGACGTCTAACACAGAGACAGCATCTCCCTTCGTTGAGAACAATCCATTGTCAAATCCTGGTTTAGAGAGCCCAAATTCATGACTGATCTTCTTTTGTAGGACTCAGCGGAACCTCAACTGAAGCTGATTTGACTCCTGAGAGTTGGTGACAGCTACTCTCCCCATCTGCCAGTCAGAAAACTAATTTCTTCCAGTTTGTCATGGTTGCATCAGAGTTGCATCTCAGGTTGCATTTGTGACAGCATCCTCTTGTCTAACGTAGCACGCTGTGTGCGGGTGCATGCTCAGCCTTAGGTGTAACATAATCTACACAATCTACATATCAACACCATGTGCTGCAGTGTTTCCTAGGTGCCTGCTGTTGCTAGAGGGGTCCCGTGTGCACATGTTTGAAGGAGAGTGAAGAAAGAGAGGAGACACAATGCAAAAACACAGGAACCCAGCTGTGACTTGGTCAAAGACCATTCAAAACAAACAAAATATGTGAAACTCAAAGCATCATTCTTGCCAGCCAGGCTGAAAGAAACTGAATGAGGCTGAATGAGATAGGAACAGAGAGTGTGAAAAGAGAGAAGAGAAACAAAATAGTGGCTCTTGGCAGGTGATGTTGGAGGATTAGCAGATTGTGTGAGGCAGAATGCACTCACCCTGGCATCTCTTGGTTCTGGGTTGCAGAAAAGGTCTCTCAGCATTCACTCCTCCTTCGAATGAAGTCACCTTCATATGCAAATGAAACCTGGAGACATTCAAACTACAAAATGGTTGGACTGGTCCATGTAAACACACACACAAAAACAGACACTTGAAACTCTCCAGTAGTTATTGTGCATCTTCTGTGCGCAAAAAAAAAAAAAAGATCTAGAATTACCGCCTCATGGTTGTGCGCCTCCGCCAAACAGTCAAGTTGCAGTTTACATCCATGTCTGTCCAGACTCATGTATATTGTGAAGACTTAATGAAAAAATAGACTAAGTGTATTTTTTGATTTGTGATAAAGGGATATATAAATAAAGTCAATTGAGAGAAACAAAAAACAGTCAAATTCCTTGTATGTGTTCACATGCTCGGCCAATGAGGCTGATTCTGATTGAACACAGAGTTGTAGCCATGAAAGTAGACGATGTTTCAAATCTTTATGATGCAAAGAAGCTACAGATTCTGAAACATGGATCCTTAATGCACATCTTCACACCAGCAGCACATTAGCACACATTAACATCTGACTACCAAATTCTAATGAGTTCATCCTTGAGTCCAAGTGATTGTCAGCGGTGCGGAGGGAAAACACAAACAAACTCTCTGTTTACATATCTTGCCTTTTAGCAACTGCCGTTAAAAACTGCTAATAAAATTGTAAAACAGAATAATGATGCTGCAAGCTGCTATTCTACATAACAACACACATGTGGCTTTAATCAAATTACTCAATACCAAGATTTTAAAGATATTACAATCAGTCTTTATTAATGTTATATATACTGTACAGTCTACATACATTATCTGAAAAGGGGAAAAGTACATACAATCAATATATATCAATATATTTTCTGTTTGAAGTGCCATCTATTTTGCAGGTCATTTAAATATGCGTTTAACATTTGAAAAAGGATTTGTATAAAAGCAGTTCATTTTGTTATAAAAGGTTACTTCTTCTCTTTATTATTGTTAAGATGATGAGTACAAAATCACTTTTAAAAAGGACTTTATAATCCAGAATGTTAATCTTGTCACATTGCAGGGTGCATATATCACATTTCTTCATACCGTTTCATTGTGTTAGAAGCCACCATTAGTAAGGCACTTAAATGCTCGCATATAGAAGCTACTGTAACATTGAGGAGCGTTCTTCCGTTTTCTAAACACTAAAGCTCTAATGTGAAGAAGTTTTTTTCCTCCGCACTAATGGACACAAACTGTCTGGGAGGCTGTAAAACCTCCCAGCTCTCCACACAAGCTGAAAGACGAAGCAGTGATGTAACCAGGAACAGAAACACCGTCTTCTCTGTTTAGAGACGAAGACGAGTTTCTGCCTCAAAAATAACTCTGACTTTAGGCTCCAGTCACACACATCTATATGTTTATTCCCAGAGAAAACTGACAGCCATGAACATAAACATGAAGGCTGCCACTGTGTTTTGCTGAATAGCTATTGTTTCTGAGCTAACACAGTGAATGGTTTTCCCTGGTCCACCCCACATCCACTTCCTGTGAGTAAGGCTGGACAAGCATTCTTCCACATACACATATAACCCTTGTTCTGGGTTAATTTATAACAACTATGCCATCATGGCATTCAAGGCTGGTGTGCACTGAACACACTGCTGAAAAAAAGGATAAGCCTTGATCTTTTAATATTGTGTGGGTCAGACCAACTACACCACACACAGTGTAAATAAGGTCATCTCACACCTTATACTCATTTAATTTAGATCACTGTAGTGTAAAACTAGTGATGCTGTTTCTGTTGACATGCTTAAGAAAAGCCACAGAATTTTTTCTTACTTAGCATAGCAGCTTTGATGCTCAATTGGTCAAAGAACTACAAATAAAAGCTTGCTGTATGTTTCCAGTAGTTGGACAAAAAAACGCTTTGTTCAATTCAAAACTTTCAGAAAATACAAAATAATGTGCTGCAGTTACAAAAGAGCACCAGGTGTAATACTAGAGATAAAGTATGCTTCATTGGAAAGGAAAAGAATCCTGCTGCTCCTTATTTGTTCACAGTCAAAACCAGAGTTTTACTGCCCTCCTATGCTCCACCATGAGACCAGCACTTTGATGGAGTCATGAGTGGCAGAATGGATTTATGTGGCTACAAAAGGAAATAATTCCTTTACTCATGTTATTGGGAGCGACGTGATTGGAGAGGGCACAGATTTCTTTCCAAAAAATTCCATAAAATAGAGTGTTTTCTGGGCCACAGTAGTAAGGACCACTCTCTCACATTTTGTTTGTTTAAGTGGCTATATGTAAAACTTTTATGCGAGTGTGTGTGCGCAATTGTGTATGTGTATGTGTATTTATATAATGCAAAGTCTGACAGCCAAGTTCATGTCTGTATAAATGCTGAACACAGTGATGGACTGACAAGGCTGGGCTTGGGAGGAGGGTCAGAGGTTCTCCTCTGTGCCATACTATCCCAGAAGCACCCTCTGCAGGCGGTCAGCGGGAACGCTGCTCTCATCTTCCGACTCTGCGTCGCTCTGGGGGTTGGAGCTGCAGGGAGAGGTGCACTCTGGAGAGCACAGGTAGTGCATGAGGGGCAGCCGGTACTTCCCACAGAAGTCCACAAATTTGATCTGGCGCACACATGAATCAAAGTAGACGCCTGGAAAAATGGAGAGAGTGAAAAATTAAGCTGGGTTCAAGTGGCATGTCAATGACTTGTATTGTTCTGCGTGACACATGTATATACATCAATGTTATATAACATTATTTATACATCAAATCCTCGTCATAAACTCAGATGTTGGTTAGACTATAGAAGCCAGCAGGAAACAGGAAAGGGCAAGACAAGTACAGGATATACTATCAGTGTTTCCCAACCTGCAGATCAGGACCCCCACAAGGTCACAAGATAAAACCAGTGGCCAACAGATCATTACCAAAAGAGAAAAACAGAAAAAGGAACATTTATGATATAGAAGAAATTTTTTCTTACATCTAGGCCTTTTTGTTGTAAATTACTGTAATTTGTTTTACTTCTAAGACTATCTCTAAAACACATACACAGAAACACATCACACACTGATGGAAAAATGTCAGCGCTTCATTAAAAAAAAAAGAAAAAAATTCTAACTTACATCTCATACATTAAAACCACTCAACATAAATCTGTGTTTTTTCTCAAACACATCGTCTTACCGGCACACTTGGGGTTGGGGCACTTGCTGGCGAGGTCCAGGTAACGCAGCAGATTTGAGGGCAGGTCACAAGGGGAGTAGGGGATATTTCGGCTCTTAACTGTACGTCCTGCCAACTCTAGCAGCGAGGGGGGGTCGTAGATCATCTCCTTAACAAAGCGCACCACCAGTGGGTTGCCTCGGAGGCTGAGCTCCTGCAGGTGCACCAGGCTGAGAATCTCTCTCGGCAGGTAAGTGAGCAAGTTGTTGTGGAGACTTAAAGATCGCAGCGAGTAGAGCCTGGAGAGAGACAAGAGAGTGACTTTGCTTCCATCTGCAAAATATGACTACGGGAATGTGCAAGGGCAATAGCACATACAAGTCTAGCTTATAATCAGTGGTGGGGGGCTGTAGTTACCTGGTGAGCTGTGGGGGGACACTTTGGATGCGGTTGTCACATAAGACCAGGTAGCTGAGGTAGGGCAGGTTAGCCACTTCAGGAGGAATGGCTGAGATGAGGTTTCCACCCAGATACAACAGCTCCAGACTGACAGAAAAAAGAGACAGAGAGGGTTTATTCTAAATCAACACGTTTAAAATCTACTGACTAATATAAAAGTACAATTTAACAGTGATTTTCATACACTATTGAAGTGTGATTTGGTTCTACATGCTCCAACCTTTTTTGTGTCTGTCTACATTTGAATTCTGTGTTTTTCTTTACACTACTAATTATATAAAGTGGGTATTGTTACAATATGACGCATATTGATATAGGAATTTTACACAGGGTCAGTTTTTTACTTTTTTTCAGAAGGTTGGTCAAGTTTGCATCTACACCACTTCCTGTTGGAGTGGCAGACGTTGGCCATTTTATCCAACTTTTCTGCTTGCTGAATATGTTTTCACACACACAGTTGCAGAATGTGTTGTTTAATGGTACAGCTGACTCAGGCATGTGGGGGCTGTGTTTCCTATGCAGTCAGCCTTAAAGTATCCGGTAGTTGCTAGCATTATGTTTATTTTCCTACTAAGCATAAATGTGTGAATATGTATAATTCATTAACTTTTTTTTGACTGTACTTCACCTACTACTGGTTTGGCTAGATAGAAGCTTAAACAGATGCCAAGTCACTTTCATAATCTTCCATTAAAATTAAAGTCATGGTTGGATGTGTGGTTTTTAGGAGGTTAAACTTCAACATCTGCAGGTTGCACTTACATTGGCTGCACTGTCAATATTGTGGTACATGTGTTTCTAATTCAAGGGGTTAAGAAGCCATAAAGGGGAGTTTGTTCTGGCCAACAAAGCTGAGTGGTTCCCTGTTAAAATGTAGTGCAAACCACAAGGGGGCGCTAAAGATGCGTGGTTTCAGAGTTGATATGGTTGTGCTTGTGTTTCTGTGTGTACACATACAAAACATCAAAAAGACAAAGGAGGGGGGTGAACAGAAGCTACAAGATGTCCAGAATTATCTCAGATCATCAGGAAATTTCAACCAGCCATGACAGTGGAGCTGGTATTGTTTTCACCCTTTGAGTCTGTGTGTGTGTGTGTGTGTGTGTGTGTGTGTGTGTGTGTGTGTGTGTGTGTGTGTATCAACATGGGAAACTGTGGTCCAGGAGACACCTACTGTAGCAGGGACTAAGGCTGAAAAATATTATCGAAATCTGTGCAATATCCAAATCGCAAATTGCAGGAGCTGCAATGTTTTTGGATAAAGCTAAAATGTGTTACAACATACATGAGTGAGCCTACAAATCATATTCTCCAGATGTAAGGGAGCATGCTTGTTTGGTACAATAGCCCCCCCCCCCCAAAAAAAAAAAAAAATCACATCATCATTTTTAATTTTTTCAGTGAAAATTAAATGCAAAAATGACCACTCCTGGGTCCGAACATCTACATGTTGACGAGAGTCATGGCTGGAATGACTCCAGCACAACATGGTTTGTAGTTTGTATTACACATGCATTTATGCATCATCCTCTCACAGGACAACAATTTTGAGATAAACTAGATTATTTATGTGTTGACCTGCATCAAATTTTAGTAAACGGCACAATTGATATGTTTATGTTTGTATTATTAAGAGAACAAAGGAACCAGGTAGGTTAATGGGGGTATGGCGTACACAGGAGGCTAATAGGGAGTGAACCAGAGAGACGGGGAGAGAGCCATGGATGGCTGGTCAGCGAAAGTAAGCCATCAGGCCATCTGCCTGCTGGAACTGATGACACAGCGACTGCGAGACAGGAAGCCATTATACTGTCCTTGGTGGCTGAGCACTGAGCAAGCCCCTCTTTAGTGGGAATGGAGACATTCAGAGTCCGCTAACTGCCCTCACTGACACTGTGACACAAATCAGCCACCGGAGATTAAGAATGGTTGGTTATGGGTTGTACCAAGGACGATACACCTATCAAAATTTTTTCACAAGCAAGCAAAATTGTAGCCTTTTTTCATAAAAAAACAAACAAAAATAAAAAAATAAAAAAATAAAAAAACAAACAAACACCAGTTTGAGGTTTATTCTCTAAACACATCAAGACAGGGGCTATATAATATCATTTTGATGTTATATAGTACTTATACATGCTTGGACTTTTTAATATTTTTGGATTGAAAATAAGCATGTTTTATAACACTGACTAAGAGAAAACTTCTTGAATGTCAAAGTGAAAACTATCCCTGGAAATGTATCCAAATTACAAATTTCAAACAGGCCTTTATCACCGCAGATGTTTGGACCTGTCATAGTAGAAAAAGCACATGTGAGAATAGATTTAACAATATCTTCGTTCTATTAAAATGGCCCATTAAGTCATGACAGTGATTCAGCATACCCAATGACACGACCATGAAACTGAAGCAGCTAAATGTAATTCAACCATCATTTATTTTATTATTTACAACTATGATATGTCAAATTGTCTCCTGAGAAGAAGTCGTATTGTTTTTGGAGGATGTTAAATAGGTGAAATTAAAATCACCTATGTGTAATCTAAGAATGACAATTGATTAAATACACTTGTACCTGGTTAGTTAATTTCCTGACAAAACATATGCCATAGTAATGCCCAAGGACCCTTTGAGGGAGCTACAGGCACGTAACTGACATGGAAAACACTGTGTGCATACAACAGCTGTCGCCCAGGTGCTTCAGCAACTGTTGTAACTTTAAAGCATAGGCAAAAGGGAAAACCACTGTTAATGAAACAAAGTAGAACAGGGTTCTTAGGTCTGATAAGACCAAAGTTGAATTTGTGCTAAATGCGATGATACAAAACACCAATTAACCAGAAACAAATCACCCCCACCATGAACATCATGCTGTGGAAGGCACCAAAATACAGAGAAATTGTGTAGATCCTTCTGCTTTAATTGTATAACTGTCCCAAACACAAAGTCTAAGACACACTATGACTTAAAAAAAACAATGTCCTTGAGATTTTTAATTATGCAATACTACAAGTTAGGTTTGGCATACTACTTGGCATACATAACTTGTTCTTAATTTTATAAAACTGTTTTATAAAACAAGTATCACCTCCTGCTTGACAAATGTTACAGCATGCCAGAGACTGAAATTAAGCATGAGGAAAAAGGAGAGCTCAGCAGAGTTTATCTTTATGTCAAGCTGACCTAGCTATGCTTTTCACAATAAAGCCCATTAGTCTTAGTCTGCTTGATAAACATCCCTCTGGAATGGCAAAATTATACTCTAGACCTCAATCTAGTCGAGAATTTGGAAACTGCTGATGACTTAGTCACCACATAACTTGACATGACTGAGCATTTTTGTAAAAAGGAATGGGGGAACACTGCTGTGTCAAGGTGTGATAGGCTGACATATACCTATCCACATAAACTCAAGACTGTAAATATTGCTGGAGGTGCCTAGACAATTCTTACACAGGTAACATGTAAAAAATAGGCGAGACACCAAAGCTCTAGATCACATGATGCAGCAGAGAGGCATAACCCATACCAAGACGTTCTATTTATTAATATATAAAGTAGTATTAAAAGAAGTAAAGTAGTAATAGTATATTAATTCATATATTAATTTGGTACTTAAATATTCATTTGTATAGATTTTTTTGTGCAGACAACTGACCAGTTCCAAGGAGCAAAAATGTAGGTTTTCTAGCAAATCAAGATGTCAAGTGATTCTAAGTTTAGTGGCCCCTTTAATCCTCTGCCTCTTACTCACGTCACTACTGAATTAGCCACACTAGTGTTGTTGAGTGCGTAATCAGATGAAGATGGTTGGATGTTTGACCTTTGGCCTTTAAATTGTCACTGTGACATGCTACTGTTAAACTCAGGAAATTATATGGCCTATAGCTGGCCTCCTTTCTCCGTCAGTTTCTTCAAACATCGATCTTCTGAAAGCTTTAAAATGACTGCTGCTGCTAAACGCACATAATTACTGCTGTTGTTTTTAAATTAGCGTCTTTGTTCTCTAGTCTGTTTAGTCATGGCTCATGTTCTTTGTCCTTACTTTGTATTTTCTTTACAGAGGATTGTTAGACATACTGAGTAACTATTTTCCTCACCTGTGTGACCACATGTAATTTTAGCAGTGTCTCAGCCTTTATTTGCTGCAATGTTTTGTTCAATCACTTTGAAAATGTTTTACTATAATGAACTTGTTTCAAGTGTATTCTGCATTCCTGTCATTAGTAACTACTGTGAATTTGTATATCTCCAAAACCACTCCCTCTCCCGGATGGTTACTGGAACAGTTTAAGAAAACAATTATCCTACAAACACTATGAATCATGATGTTTACAGGACAGACTGACTGGAAATGAACATGACACAATAACGTGTAAAAACACGTCAAAAACAACAGGTTAAATAGGTGGGTCAGCTCCTATGACTCATGTGAAACAGCAATTTAAGTGTGACTAAAGTGGGTTTACAGTGCGTTCTATGACCCAGCTGATAAAAAGGGATTCAAAGCAGATGCAGCTTACAGATAGCAACTGCAAAAGTCACAAGCTGGCTTGATTTTAAATGTCAGGATGAACTTTGTTGTTGATGTTGTTAATACACAATATATCATTTTCTGCCACAAGGGGTCTCTCAATCAAAACTATAACATGACAAGTAGGTCAGTGAGGTCATGAAGTAGTGTGGTATCATTCCAGTTGCCAATCACTGCAGGCAGCTTCTCCCAGTTATGATTCATTCAGTGTCAATGGAAAGTTTTTGCCAAGAGCCGAAATTTCTGAAAAGGTCTCCTGGTGATTAAATCTGTTAAGAACTCTGAATAGTTAGTAATTTCACGTTAAAAATAAGTGTTTCTCTGACGCAGTTCTGCAGATACAGGAAGCGTGTGCTTACTTTGTTTCTCTGGTAAGGTCCAAGCATCCCGTGATTGTGAAATGAAAATTTTGACTGTGTCTTGCAAACAACCATAACAATGACACGTGAAACAAGGGGATATGATGTCATTGGCAGGTGACCAAATGAAACGGACAGATACATTGATTAAAATTAAAGATTTCTCTGTGTTTGATAACTGATGGAATCATTTGGGATAATGTAAGTGGACAATGCAAAAAAAAAAAAAAAAAATCTATAACATAGGTCTAGTCGTTTTAGACATTTTAATGTGGGAAAGTTACATGTTATACCTTTAACCTTATACCTTTATCACAGTTTTCAGGAGCACATGGGTTGTATTCAAAGTGCTTATTTTGATTGGCCAACAGCCAACAAAACCCAAAGATATTCAATTCATTAGGGCTGCAACGATTTTATTTTCATTATCGACTGATCTGTTGATTATTTACTCGATGAATGCCTTTGTCTGCAAAATATCACAAAAAAAAAAAAGTTTTGTCACATGCAACAAATCCTCAAATTTGATAAGATGAAGTCAGCATATTTGTTCCTTTACAAAAATTACCAAAATTATGAATTACCATAATAGTTGATTATTTTTTGATGTTGAATTATTGTCATTATTTATTAATCTGGTTATTTGATGAACGTCCCAAGCCAAAGACATTCAACTTACTATTACAGAATGAAGAAAAGCAGCAAATATTCATAATTGGGTAGATTGAACTAGGCATTATCGGTTAATTATTGCCTCTGTTACTTGCAAATGCTTGATTATCAAAATGGTTGATGATCGACTAATCACTTAAGCTGGTCACAAAACATAACACGTGAAAAATGATTCGAACAGATCAACTCAATCACAAAAGCTTCACAAATTTACTCTGCTAAAGATAATTTAACAACAGGTAACCATAGCAACAACACTTGAGTTCCACACTACGTACTAGTGAACTGGCACGAACCACAGGCGAATCCGGCTTCACACGATATATTTACCACTAAATAATATTAGTTAGCTGCTTCGTCTCCACACAGACCACCACCAGTAGCCTATATGTGGTTGTGGGACATCGCCAAGCAAGCTTCAGAGAAAGTTTAGTTATTTGTGTGTACATTACGTTAACTGACATTGACTCCTCGACTTCTCGTTGTTTATTCTGATGCTGCTAAATTAGCTAATCATTACAGATTGTGGTATTACCTACCTGGTTA
>NW_019525112.1:1203101-1344104 GCF_002814215.2 Seriola lalandi dorsalis
TCTCTGCACTCTTAGTGGAATATAAAGGTTTAGCTTGAAACCTAGTAATGCAACTTTCACACAGCCATTTATCAGGGAATAGAGTCACAAAGCACTAGTTTACTGCTAAACTTCAGCAAAGCGCACTCATTCTCACTATGCCTTGTGGCATAATAGCCTTTGTGCAGGCAAAGGTACTGTTTGCAGGTCTAAGGCACTGATTTTTATTGTCAAATCTCCCAATTTAGATACAGGATTTTAACAAATAAACACATTTAACAAACCAAACTACTCTCAGCATCACACTTTAACAGCACACACACAATCATGCACACACACACACATACACACACACACACATACAGACAAGCGCTTTATATGCACCCAGTTATTGATGCGTCTAAGCTACTATAGTTGACAGTGAGGCTAGTCCTGCTGTTAGAGTGATTTTGAAAGCACAGGTATAGTGTTGTTGCTGGGTCCAGAGTAATTTTTTACCTGGAGAATTTTGTACATCATTCAAACACATCATCAAGACTTTGGTTTCAGATTTCACCATGCTATATTCAGATCAGGTCTCACCTGGGGGCAGTTGTGCTGCTTCACCATGAAAGCTGGACCACTATGTTTTTGTTACAGAAAGGTACGACACATATAGAAAAATGTTTGACCCGAAAAGCGCCAGAGAGACTTGCCCGAGCATAACATGGGAACAAGATGAGTTCCACCTCAAGCCAATAACATACTGTACATAGAAGCAAACGCCTTTGCAGAAAGAATGATTACTTTAGCACTAAGATACAAACAAATTCCAGGCTTGTGATAAACTAAAGCCGAGGAAAGCTACAGAGAAAGAAAGAGAAGTGCATTGGTCAAGTAGTGGCCTACTGTAGCAGTTAAAATGGCACCAAATTCAAAATCACTAATAGCTTTACCCTCTTATCCCAGTTTCTTCAACCACCCCACTGACCATAAAACCTTTGAAGGTGTTGAGAAACATACTGCACCAGGTGACAAGTGGTCAGCTTTCTCCATACTCCAGCAGCTCCCTCCTTTCAACAGGTGGATTTTCCAGATTCCTAACCTCACTACCTTCTCAAACAGTGACTTCCACATTCCAAAACAGTGACAACTTGACACATTGTTTAAGAATAACTGTAAAAATATAAGGATTGTAGTAAAAATAGCCCCAGGGCTAGTGTAGGGGCACAGTAATACAATCAAACATGACAGTACTGAACACAAGGGAATCCTATAATACTCTTTGATAGCCCCTGAATCTAACAAACATCAACACAAACACTTAAACAATATAAAAAATGTATAATAATTAACATAGCAGAGAAACATGAAAAAGTCAGTTTAACAACAACACACGGCCACAAGGGAAATCAAGTATGGAAGAAGGGTGATGGCGTGCATCCTCTTCTTCATTGTGTCCTTATTTAGGCCTCCTTTGTGCTGGCCTTCATCTTCTCAACTGTTTCCTGTGTTTAAAAAAAAATGACAAAACGTGAGAAATTAGATCTAGTTTGTCGTTTGACATACTGAATAAACAATGATGTGAGTACATGTTTGCATAAGCAAGGCTACACATATCATTTGAATACGCTATCCATCAAAAGCAACACTGTATTCTGAAGCAAGGTCCGCAGCCTGATCACACTAAACTTGTACCCACAGAGCTGCATTGTTTACAGTGGCATTATAAGCTGCCCTTCTGGAGGACAGAGTACATGACCTTGCTGACTCAGCCATGGCCTCAAGCCAGCGCCCTTGTGCTACCTTGTTAGCCTCATGCCCTCATACACACATATAAGCAAGCACAGACACAGACACAGACACAGACACACTTCTCACACAGAATGTAGGTGTTCTAGAATTATTTAGATTTTATGGACAGGTTTCAGAACTCGGCTCTAGAGCTTCATTCTGGTTCTAGAACTCAATTCTTGGTCTACAGAGATTCTAGAATGGAACTCAACATTTAAAGAGGTTGCACATCTTTATTCTGGGGAGGTTCCAGACCTTCAGAAGAGGTTGTAGCAACTGTCCTGTTTTAGCTGTTGCTATAGCTATTGTTTGCCTGGACAAACTATACAACTATTGTGTGAAAGCAGAGACTGCGGCATTGTGCCGACAGTCTGGAGAGGTTCTAGGACTGCAGTGACTGTCTTGCGTGTCCTTCCACTGCATCACAAAGAGAAATTTATACTGTCCCAGCTCAAGCACTAGTCTCCAGTACCATGCACCTTTCATTTCAACACTGCCCATCAGTCTGGTAGATTTCAGAATTTTTTAGAATTTAATTTCAAAGTATTTTGTAGAATTTATGTGAATGACTCATAATTACTAAAATGTTTATTTCAAGTACTCCTCTTTACTGTTTTGGTCATTTCTTTTGTTTGGCATTTTTTGGGCATTTTGTCTTTCTATCATGGCTTTACCTCATAACATGCTACATGATAAATAATACTTCACTAATTTAACAGTGCACTCCTATAACAATAAAAATCAAATGAATGCAGCAGAACCAGAGATATTTTTTTTTTGTAATGCATCCTTCTTCCCTGTCAAAACCTGACTCCTACATTATCCACAGTGCAATCACCAGCAGTTCAGTCATGGATTCAGGTGTGTTATGCAAGTGGTGGCTAATGTAGGCTACGCTGGCCACATCCTGCTAACCTTAAATAGAGACGAGAAGCTACAGAGGTCTAGTAAGCTCCCTTTTTCATAACTGC
Organism: Seriola lalandi dorsalis; assembly: GCF_002814215.2. Classification (NCBI taxonomy): domain Eukaryota; kingdom Metazoa; phylum Chordata; class Actinopteri; order Carangiformes; family Carangidae; genus Seriola; species Seriola lalandi. Next base: position 1,205,825 of record NW_019525112.1, read on the forward strand.
ACACCCTCAGATTTATCTTTCTCATTTGTAGTCTTCAGCATCAAAAGACAAATGAAATCACTTGAGGCGATTCATCAGAAAAGGCTTCATATAACATTTTTCATACGTGCAGTAATACTCCACATGACCCATAAACAGACTTTGATATGTACAATTTGTGTGGGTTACTTGATATTCGCTCCTAGGAATAACCTGTATAACCTGATTATTCTGAGTCATCCACTTAAAATCTTTAGTTGAAGACAGCCAAACCCTTCTACAAAACCCTGTATAATAAAAAGGAAAATGTTGGTGCTCATTTGGCTCTTTTTTTTTTAACGCCATCTACCCTCTATTGCATATCCATTTCATAGTTTTATAGAATTAATTTAGAAAAACATTTCTTTAGTTCACAGCTTTTGATTTGTTGTTTCACTTTTCATGCCAGGAGCCATAAAGCTGGTGATATTCTGGCTCACTGAGCTGTGGTAAACAGTCACATAAAAAGGTACACTTAGCAGTTCCTCTGTGAATTGTATTGTGATGGTTGAGCAGTTTGGTTCAAATGCTCTTTGTCCAGAAACACATTGCGAGAAACCAAGGTTATATCCTTCCGGAATCTAAAAGCGGACACGTGGGTCATGGCTCCTGTCAGTGATATTTTATGGACCTTATAACCAAGTGGAATCCTATGAACAGTGAGCAGTGATGGAGCCTGTGACTATGGCCAGGTCATCTGTAGAGAAATTCTCGGAAGAATTTCTGATTTATTTTTGATATTAATATGATTTAATACATATGTTTTTTTTTTATTTCTGGATTGCAAAGACGGACCTGGTGCTTGTTGAGCTCAGCCACACGGAGGTTCCACTCCTCCTCAGTCATCTCTGCCCCAGCATCTGCTGACTCATCCACAGCCGCCATTTTGTCTGGACAGAAAACAAAATAAGACAAAATATTGGCCATGGGGTATTTGTCTTACTGTGTGAGTTGATTAAAATATAAATAAAGAGGTATAAAGATTATCTCTAGTATTTGATCTTACCAGTGCAGGTCATCGCAGTGCAGACCCAGTTGCCACATGCACAAACACAGCGATTACACTCCACCTGGGTCTCCGCTCCGTCCTCATATGTCTCATCCTCCAAGGCACATTCTGCAGAAGAACATAACAAACTACTCAACCAAGTAAACAGACGACAGACTATATTGATATCAGTTTCCATGACTAGTCAGCATTTCAAACTGCCACATCATTTATCCAGTATCTTCCTTTTAAAGTAACATGCCTTGCTTGTTGACTAGTATTGGCTTTCTAATGGAAAGTCAACAAATCTGCCAACTCTCCTGTTAAGCATATGTGTTGGACAAACCATTAAAAAAAAAAATCAGGACTTTTCCAAAACATTTAATATGACTATCATTCTCTTCAAATCTCTGGACTTGAGAAACATGATTTCTGTGAAACAAAGTACGGAACCATGCAAATGCGCTGAACCCAGAGTTTCAAAAAAAAATCCCCAGTAGGTCAGCCAAATGTTTGTGTGCACGTGTGTGTGTGTGTCCTTGAGTCTAGTGAAGAGTCCATGGTGAATATCAGTTTTCTCTGAGATGGAGCAATGCCCCCGTATTCTGTGAACTTTATCTCAGATATGTCGGCATCAGATGACTGAACAGACTGAAGTGACGACCACAAAACTGAGACTGTGTCTCAGACTAAACTGAGGCTCATACCCACAGTTCACTGAATGCCAGTACTGCCCAACTGGGTTTATGTCAGTGCATCCATATACTATATGTACTGAAGTGTGACTTTATGTTGCATTATGAAAAAGTATGCAAAATATCCATTTAAGCTCACTCTTCTCTGGTGGATTGAAGCCAGGTTTCAGGCAGTTGAGGAACTCATCAAAGCTCAGTTTCCAGTCAGCATTCTCATCAGAGAGCTCAATGAGGGCATCAACACACAGGCTCCTGGGAAGTACACAAACACACACGCACACATAAATATCAACTTCTTCGTATGGTGAGAACAAAACATTACAGAAATAAATAAGCACACTCTAGAAATCTTTCATTTAGAGTGCTCCATTTTACAGAGAACAGGTGTTTATGCCTGCGTTGGCTTCCCAAAGGAGGCCTTCAGTAAAGTTTGCACTGGCCCAGATAGGGTTCAGTGACTTACACTGTGTTCCTTAAAATAGCACCGCAGGACAGATAAGGGTCTGTATGTACAAACACAACCACCGAATAGAATGTTCACATAGTTTGAGGGGTAGTGAAATACTGACAAAAAAAAAAATGCAAACAATAGCAGTTTTTTATTCATCCTGTGCTCGTGAACTCTAACGTAAGCATGCAAACCTACAAACAAACACACCAACCTGAGCAGCTTGTTGCTCTCCTGGTCTGCGTAGGACTCCAACTCCACAACCGAGTCATTGTGCTGGATGAACTTGAGGAGCTCTGAGGAGTCCAGCTGAGAGTCGCCATTGTCATAAGACTGCAGAAACATGGACAGACATGGGAGGGACACAGTTAACGTTTATGTACGGTCGAGTATGAACTTTTAGACTGCCTCATGCAAACATTACATAATCGGGGGGGTCACAGTATATATTTTTTTTATCAGTTTGTGTCATAAGCACGTATTCACTGCAAATATTTCTGTTTCTTATAGGCAGCTCAGTCCAGGTTGCCAGCAAATTTGCACTGACTTCCACAAACATTTGTAAGAGCACACCAGTTGCCATGACAATCGCCCCTGTATCCCTGATGTTAAGTGATTTCAATTTGGCATGAACACCGCAAGTACCGGCTCTTATTACAGCCTGTATTGGTTTTGTAATATTCTAAAATCTGGCTGGAGCAGAAATAGGTGTAGGACTACATGAAAAATTCAATTCATATAGTCATTTTTCATCTTTATATGAAGGCCCATATGGATAAATAAATCGGGGTATTTGGTAAAAAAGAATGGTGCAGGGGCAATGGTGTGCACTAAATAAGACCAGGGTCCATTGTGTGTTTCTGCACCCCAACAGAGGAAAGCAGCCCACCTTGAAGTACTTGAGCAGGATGTCAGAGAAGTTGGATCCTTTGACAAACCAGCCATCCGGGACGACCTCAGTCTGCAGCCACTGGATCACACGGCTCCTCAGCTCATTACGGTCAGCAGCATAGCATACCACTTCGGGGGTGGGAACATTTCCATAGGTCAACAGAATTAATGAATAATCCAATGGAGATCTATCTTGCAAGGTATTTCAACACTGACCCCTGTCCTTCTTTGCATACGTCAGTATTACTACGTTGATTCCATTCTTTCCATTACATCATAAATTATAGTCGTTGCAGTGCCAAATGTTAATACCCAAGACCAAGATTTAACCCATCTGTGAGCCACGACTTAAACCCAAAAATAACCCTGAATTTACCTGCTTAAAATGAACAATTTGATAATTTGGAGTTTTTTCTTATCTGACTAAAATTGTAAACATTTAAAGTCCTCAGAATATAGTTTCATATATACATGTCATATATGCACGCACACACACACACACACACGCACACAAACTCACCTGGGCTGGCAGCTGCCTGCTCTGTTTTCTTCTCTAAAGGTGATTTAAAAAAAAAAAAAAAAGAGGGAAAGATTACAACATTTAAGCCAAATCAATTGAACAGTGTTGACTTGATTCAGATTAATGGAGCTAAACTCAGCTGTGTCGGCACACTTGGCCAAAGGTCTGTAAAGATGACAGTGTGAGATAACTATTCTCCTTGACTACCTTTTCTGCCGCAGTTCTGAGCAATGTTCAGGCCAGCGGGGACACAAAGACTGCAACATCGCAGAGTGTGAGCAATTAAAGTTCAGTCGAGATAGGAGATTAATATTAGATGTATTAATAGATAAATCGAGGCCACGAGTATGAATGTAATGGCAGATTGGTTCAGTGCAGTGACATGTGAGTGTCCTTATATAGCCGCCTATCAACCCAGTCACCTCACATATCAGTTCCATGAATATGGTCTAGTTCAGATATCACTTCAATTTACTATACAGTTATCAGCACTTGCAGCATTTCTTAGGTGTGCCAAATGCCATCTCCCTCAAAGGGGGAGCCAAACTGGCTTTTTGTCTCTCTATCTCACACCTTTTACAAATCAGAGTTTAGCGAGAATTTGAGATTCTCAGTGTAATTCTTGTAATGATTGTGTTACGGCTCAGGGCCAGTAGAGAGTCGAAATTAGAAAGATGCTGGGATAAAACTCACACTTGAGAGCTTTGCTGTCCATATTTGGCAATTGCTGAAATAACCAAGCAATAACAAAGGTAGACTAAAATATCTTCCATCCTGCACTTGACAACTGACACCCCATAACAAAACGCTTAGGAATAGGTATGCACTGATCTGATACTTTAGTATTGGTGTCACTACTGACCTTATTGACCTATGATCAATCTACTGTATATATAGTTTCCTGGTCAATGACATTAAAAGATTCAGTACTTCCACTGCCAGAAACATTAATTTCACTCATTGCAGGCCCACAACTCAGTTTCTAGTTTCTAGTTTCATGCTACCTTACCTAAAAATGATTCCATTGAATTAAAGTCAAGTCAATTTGATTTATATAGCACCAAATCATGACAGATAGAGCAGGTCTGGACCGTATTTTTTACAATAGTTTTCTATGCAGTATTTTGAATTTGGAAAAAAAGAGAACGTTGGTAATTGCTCAGTGCTCGGTTTCGGCACATACCCTGGGTATTCTGAGGTATCAGAAGAGAAAAACTTAGATTGCTCTGTCCTTAATTAGCAACACCCACATAAGCCAACCAGTTGTCAGTTGTGTCTTTGTATGGCTGTAGCAATGAATCACACAATTTCAGTAACGACTCAGAATCAGACTATAGAAGACATAAAGACAGAACAGGGCCTCCTCCTGCCAAAGGTGGATAAAATGAACAACATACACCGTGCCATTTTTTAAAATATCCATGTGAAATTGTGGGTGTATACTTTCTAGAGGAGGCCTGCTAGTCTTGCACATTGTTCAGATTTTGCACCTCTTCTAGGCAAAGTACTCATTTCTATCAGACCACTTCATTGCTCTTGATAAGAGCATCTTTTCAATTATCAATGATAACATTATTATGGTCTTAACCACACTTGAAGGTGTAATTTACTGGGATTGTAAAAGTGACCTTGGAAACAACATTTTATAATTTTATAACCTACACATAAGATAACAAAGCTTTTAATCTTCACAAAGTTTAAAAGTGACACTAGTGGACATTGTGTTGATAGAGTTTTGTTAACAAGGTTTATCTTGTGCTGTGGTGCTGTGTGCTGATGCTGGTACCCTTGCAGTGTCCATCATGGGCCACCTGGATCTTCAAGCCAGTCAGACAGGCATCTCTGTGGAGCTCACAGTGATTCCTGTAGGTCTTACCGTTGCTGCCACACACTGACCTCTTGTGGGGCTTACAGCTCTGGACAGAGGGAGAAAAAGAGAGATGGAGGAGAATGGAGTGAAAATAGAGGAAATTTCAATCTCAAAAGTGTTTTTAATTTTCTTTTATCCTTATCGTCCCCTATAACCTATGCCACCCTTCTCATATGGTCAAATAACTCAGCTAAAGTCAGTGGGATTACCGAGTGAATGAGGCAGACAAAGTTCCCCAGCAAGTTCACTATGGTCGCTGCTGAGCTGCAGGGCCATGCACCTTGTACTCACCTCTATACACAGACAGCTGGGCTCCCCCTTCTCAGTGACGGCACACTCTCTGCCGGCCCCGCAGAACACATTAGCGCACACTTTGCTCTTGCTCTGCAGCTCCTGAAAGAAAATAATACACATTGTTGCTGCTTTAGAAATGCAGTTGGGTCCCCTGATTTCACACACAGGGCGGCACTGTTGCACTAATAACAGGCCCATTTGAACGCACTCTGATGGTGCGTTCAGATGGGGCAAAATGTTGCTTTTATCCTGCCCCCTTCCTTTTTTTTTTGAAAGACACCAACAAATATTTATCTAACCTTCCCCCCTGCAGGTGGCGCTACGCCATGAATTTCCACAAGCAACATGATCCATTTAAATGGTCTTAATTTTGTGGTGATAGATGATGACACTCGCAATTTTTGCATATTTCACCCTTACACAAATAGAAGAAGGAGAATTCAAGTACTCTCCAAAAATTATGACTGCAGTTTCTTAGTCAGTGGGATTGTCTTTCTCTACCACTGAACTGCACAGTGTATCTGACACTTTTTTTAAAAATCCAAACACATCCATAATTAAAACAACTAATCTAGAGGATTGTGCTCTATAAATCCTTCCTAGCTATAGCCTTATCCCTGCTCTTTAATACCTGGTTCATGTTATAGTGTCTGCACTTCTATTGAGGTCTCTGTTTGCCAGTAGTTGCCATGTCAACGACGACTGGCCTCAGCTTCAGAAATGACAGCTGATCATACTCCACTTTGAAAAGAATTGAAATAGTGGAGCCGATGTCTTTTCATTTCAACAAGACAATGCAGTAGATTGAAAAACTTGAAGGATAAAAACAGTATTCTCTCTGTGTATAACAGGACCTTTCTAAATTGCATCTTACATCTTAAAAATCCTCATTCCTTTCTTTCAGTGTCTCTTGTGTTTCTGTCTGACTTTTTTTTTTTCACTTCATTTAATCAGTCTCATTTTCTCTTGTTTACATTTCCATGCCTGTGCTTCTTTATCTTTCCTTTGTTTGTTGTGGATGATCAACAGTGGACCTGCCAAAAAAATGAGTCCACTGGAGCTGCAAACCGACCAATCACCAGACGCCAAGCGGAGAACCAAGAGCTGTTTTATGACCCTCATTGCCTCCTCCTTTTCCTATCTGTGTGTCTTTGTATATGTGTGGGTTTGTTTGTGTGTATTTGAGCTTGCGTGTGTGTACAGGGTGTTTCCACATCTGGAGTCTGAGCTGTGTTTTCCTTTGGGTCCATTCCCATGCTCTGTGAAATTTTTTCTCCTCCCTGTTTCTCCAGACTCCCCTCCTCCTCCCTAAGTCACTGTTTCCTGTAAGCGCGAGACAGAAAGTTGGCCTTCTGTGTACGACTGCACGTGAGTTGGCTTCGGGGCTTCTGCCCGTGTGTGTGTGTGTGTGTGTGTTCGCAAGCGCCAGGTCTGGTATGTAGGTTAAAACGAAGGTGGATGCTCGTGACTCGTGACTGGACTCTTATAAGCTCACTAATGATAGAGTATAACAAGATGTATTGGTGGTAGGGGGTGGGGGAGGGGTGGGCAGTCACATGCAAGCATCGCAGTGTAGCAGCTTTAACTTCAAACTGGTGAGAGGAGAGGGATGGTAGGTTTCAGTTCATTTCTATGCATGAGTTAAAGACACACACGCACACACTTGCAAAGTTGAGGTCATGGAAAATCTTCAAAGCAATCCCTATGGCCTTGGGCATGTTGGACAATTCAGTTTGTTAGACACACATGGACTAGAGGCCGGCTGAAACCTGTAGAAACCTCCAATGAGAACATGAATAATGGATGGGTTCCTTACATGAATCTGGGATAATTTAAGAGATCTGTCTGTCCATCTCTCTTTGACTAGAACCAGCAGAGGATCCCTGACATTTAGCTAATGAATACAGAGGCACAAGCCCCCCCCTCCCTTTTTTCTCTTCTTTTGATTCAAGTGGATTGTTGCTATGGTGAGAGCATGTACAGGCTCCTGTTGTGGCAAGATCACAGATGTGCCAATCAACTTAGGCGAACCAAAGAACCGAGTCCCATAATGAGATCACAGCAGAATGTGTGTTCAGATTTTATGACTGACACAGCGATACAACCCAAAACTGTAAAAAACAATGGACAATGGATGTGATGTCACCCAACCAACCCTCAAGAAGGCAGAGACGTGAAGCTAAATATTGCAGCAGTAGCCCATCCACCTTATGTGGCCATAAATCATGTTCATGTTTCGCCTGGAGCCTTCATTGTTACTATGAGCTTGAGTGGGCAGACATGCACCATTACATGCACCATCACTGAGAATATTTATATGGTTTTTAATTCATAATCATAATTCAGAACACGGTGTGTACATGCAATACAGAGGAAACTTGTTATTCATGTGAATGTAACATCATCCAGGTTTTCCATCATGTGTATCTGTACCTCGTTCTGCTGGGTTTGACTTTTCTACTGTGTAAGATGAGAACAAAAAGCAATAAAATGTAAGCTCAAAGGATCTGTTTGACATTTTGAGAGGCTTTCTTAGGGAGACTTAGATGACAAAATCAATACTATTCTCAGATCTGTATGCTAAACAGGAAGCTGGAGCCAGCAGCAGGCTATCTTAGTTTAGCATAAAGACTCGTTTCGGAAACTAACCAGAACTGTCCGGAAGCCTCGCCATTACTGAAAAAGTGGTGCGTGTAAACACACTCATTAATCATCAATCACCAACAGTGCAGACATGAGGAAAAAAATGTGCAAACTCAGCACAAACAAAAACAAGCACACCCACTGTGGGTGTCCTACTTAAATGGCATCAGTTTCTCATTGCAGCCAACAAATGCTGCCTCATTTTCCCCCTTCTCCCATTTAAAACCAATCACTGAAGCCAGAGTTCTGATAAATGACTGGTGAATCCTAACAGATTAAACAGAGACTTTCATACAAAAAGCTGCCCCAAGCACTGATTGCATATACACACATTTCACAGCTCATTTTCCTCGACTCCTGCCCTCCCCATTTTTTTCAGTTTCAATCAATTTTTGCCAGGAGTTTAAAATTATTCAAAGATTTAAGATTTATTTATTCTCTCTATCTCTGCGTGGTGCCTCAAACATCAAGTCTGGTGTCCTTTCATTTCTGCTATGCCGTAATTCTCTCTGTCTTGTCATCTTATTCCCAGGGCCATGCCCTTTTACGGCTGCAAGAGATGTGCCAGTGAACCGAGACCAACCTTGCAGAGCTAGGTGGAAGGCGAGATGAGCAGTGAGGAGGCAGAATAAGAGGAGGAAGCCTTGAAGAAAGACTGATTATTACTGTAAGTGAGAAACAGGTAGATGGCGAAGATACGAGAGGAGAGAAGGGGTGTGTGTGTGTGTGTGTGTGTGTGTGCACTGAAGTCACTTTCTGTCCTGCCACATGTTGAATGGCTCTGTGCTGAAGCAGAGTAGAATTAAACGGGGACGTATTATTGCTTCGGTTAAAAAGAAAAAGAAGTAAAAAAGTAAAAAGTGTCTTTAATTTTCCACTGCTGATGAGGACATACACAGTCTTACAGCAGTAAGGCTGAAGAACACACACACACACACACTACAGTAACACATAATAAAAAACACATTAGAACGCCTATCTGAATGTCTTTCGACATCTCTGTGCCCTTACTCACTCACACTCACACACACACTTGCAAAACAGTATGTGTAATGGAGCTTGTCTGCTTACATGTGCATGTTTTGTGTCCTGTGCATTGTGTGTTTGTGTGTGTGAGTCCATCTTGGAGACGCTCCATTGATCTAGCAGACCAATCGATGCTTCTCTTTGCTGTGCGTGTCACTTTATAGCCATTCCCACAATGCATTCTGCCCATCATTAGCATAGAAAACATTGATTGGAAGTTGCTTAAGTGCATTGAAACACTGAATTTAACCTTTCTGTTAATGAGTTATAAAGCATTATGAATTTCTGTAGCCATCACAATCATTTTAATCAGCTTGATGAGCTTATCTGGCATAACAAGCGTCATTTCATGCAATCCAATACAAGAACCCTGCAGCAAATCCTTTTCATATTGAGCTTTTCTTCAGTCCGTGTTAGAGAGGTGTTGATTCAGCATTGTGCTGTGCATTGTAGAGGCTGTACTTTCCGGTGTTGCTGTATTTTGCTGCATTAGAAAAAAGTGAAAGGTGTTTCAGGGTGTGTTGCATCAACATCTCTATGGCACAATGTGTCTCTCAATGATCGGAGAAGTTTCATAAAGTCAGTATTTATAGGTTGTTGTGTGGGGTTTATTAGATATGTCTTGCACCTCGCTGTAGAAGATACAAACATATTTTTTTCCTCCCCCTAAGGTACAGTAAGTATGGTGTGTGTTTTCATGAATAAAATATTGTGATATTTGACAAGTTGAAATATTATAACATATCCCAGGAGGGTATAGGGAGATGGAAGTAATGATGTTTCCATTCATTCTAGTCGCTCGTATACATTTACAATTTGTGCCACCCAAGAAAAAAAGGATCTGAAATCTATTTGATTTGTCACAGCAAAAAGACAATAAATCTGAACAAAACAATGACAATTTGAATGAAAGCAGTTAATTGTGTTTTAATCTGTTGTGACTGGAAAAATACTGCCAAATAATGACTGTCGACTTGAGAAAAACACAAATGATTATGAGAGTTGAAAAACTTAATTTGGCAGCTAACCCCCCAAAAACTCATAGTTATTCATCAAAGAAATTATATTTCAGAACTCATTAGGGAGTTATAACAATGATGCTGACATGAACAGATGAAGCAGCCAAGACGAGGCAGGCGTCAAAGCTCCCAGCTGCGACTTGAAAGCATCAATCCGTCTCCATTTAGATATTTTGCATTTATAATCAACTTGAAACTCAACCATAATATTCAACATTGGATCGCCTTTACAACTGCTGGGATACTATGTATATATTAAGTATTAAAGGGATAGTTTGGAATTTTGTCTGTGCAAAAACCAAAGAGTTAAATGTGTTAGGAAATCACTGCTCTTGGCGAAGAAATTGTTTTATACCACCACTGAGATGCAACCACGGTTGTGTGGTGTGGGAAAGGGTTTGAGGTTAGGGTTTTTTCTTACCTGTGAGACAGACTGTCTAGACACCTTTCTCTGTAACATGCAAAAATGCTTTTTCATTGGCAAAATCAAGTAGCAACTCTTTTTAGATGCCGGTCAGTATGAGATATTTTCGGGTGTGAATCTGTACGTTATGCACGGGCATGTGACGTTAGGGGCACATTCCATTAGTAGAGCACAGGCTACCAAGGACAGAACGGATGGGCATAGTTTTAATCCTGAAAGTCACCTCGGCTTTTTCTAAATTTCATACATATGCATCAGTCTGATTATTCACAAACAATAATGAATATATCAAAATGTGTTTAAAAAAAATTGTGATCCCCACAGTGAAACTACATTGTTGAATGTATGGGCAGGGACTGCCTGCAATACCTCCATGTGCCACCAGGGGGCCGCGAACCACTAGTGGAAAACCCCTGCTTTAGACAAAGACAGGCTAACTGTTTCCCCCTGTTTCCAGCATGTATGCTAAGCTAAGATGCTGGATGTAGCCAGATATCTACTTTACAGACATGAGAGGGATATTCATCTTTACATACATGTCTCAACATATTTAGATTTGTGTGAAACATCATGTCACCAAAGGCAGAACGACACAGAGACTGTTTTTCTTACCTACAGTGACTCTACAGAAGACACTCAGGCTGACAGATGGACACACAAATGCACGCACAGCACGGCAACTTCACCCTCACAACCTCAAGGTGCAACCCGGAGTTTTACAAGCATGTTTTTAATGACAGCGAGGTGAAATAATCTAAACGAGAAGTGAAAGCAAGGGACGTAGACGAGACAGAATCAGGAGAATGAGAAGGTGGGGGTGTGGGGGGAACATTCCTGAGCCATGTTGTGCCTCAGCTGGGGTCCAACAGAGCTCGTCTTGAGCCAAAATCTCCTCAGTATCTAGGTCAGAGAGGTGCCCCTGCTCTCCCCCTCCACAAGCAATTCCCGTTTTTCCGCCGTGTTGGCGCTCCAACTCTAGATTGTCCAACACTCCTCAGCATCATGAGATGTGGACTCGTGCCAGGAGCGAAGAGGGCGAGGAGAACACAAACCAAACAGCTCATCTCCTTCGCCTCCATCTCACTTCTCTTTCTTTCTCTCTGACCATGAACCTTACCAGAACAGAAGTGGAACACAGCCCAAGAAGTATGAGAACCACTCTTACTCCACATACTATAACTTAACTATAATCCAGTTTCCTCCTTTATGGAATTAATGTGAGCTTGTGGCTAAATCCATCGCACAGGGGAGACACATCACAGGCCGTCGTCGACTCTGATTTTGAGTCATTACAGAAAGCTTTAGCGTTTGCCCTCAATAATTCACATCCCTCCATTCTCAAACTCTCTAGCCTTTTCTTCCTTCTGTTTGACTGTATCTTCATACATACCAAATCAGCTTCAGTCTCATTTCCTCTGTACTCGAAAGCCTCTCGAGATCAGACACACAGTAAAGCACTCCACTGAGAAACACACATTCAGCCCCCAAAATGACACAATCTACTGACATGCTTCCTCTGAGATGAAATGCCTGGTTAGTGTTGCATGGATTTATATGACAGCGAGTTGATAGTGGAACTGGCAGGATGTCCTTGGAGTAATAAGGCCAGAGTAAGACTAATCTGAGTGTGTTATAAAGTTATGATCGCTTTGTAAAAGCTCTACGGGTGGTCTAAAACACTCTCTGGGGGGGCCAAGTCTGAGATTAAACCTGCAGAAACAAAGGACCCTGGGTAATGACCAGTTTACACTGATCTGCCTGTTATTCTTCTCCCTGTTTCTTATTCAGTGTGAAAGGAATGCACCAACGGACGGGATGATGTCACCCCGAGTCTGCAGCCTCTTATTTTACACCCACCAGCCTCGTCGTTCAAGAGCTGAAATATAGCAACTTCACCCTGAAAGAGACGACGAAGAGAAGAAACAAAAGAAGGACAGACAGATGGGAAAAGGTTTGGAAAAAGACAGAAAGAAAGGATGGAAGGAAGAGAGAGAAAGTGAGAGAGGAAAACACAGAGAAGGTAAGAGAGAGGGAGAGAAAGAAAAAGAGAGACTAAAGAAAAGCAGGAAACAAGTCACAGACTGAGCAGAGCCACATCTGCTAGCAGTTAAAACGTCACCAGAGAACACAAAATGCTACGAACACAGCACCTCCCCTCCCCTGTTCACCCTGTGGTGACACGGCTGGGACAAAACTGTCCCCTGTCCCCTAGCACACATCAATCCCATGGGAGATTTGTTCCACCTCCATCCATCACGTCCTCTGTTCTACATTCATGTCTTGTCATCCTTTCCTGTATAAAATACACATTTTGTTACCTCGTACAACTTAGATTTCTCTCTCTCTCTCTCTGTCCTTCTTGACCCAATAACCTTGTCATTGCCCCCCCCCCCCGAAAAAAGAAAAAAAAATTCCTTTGCTAACTCTCTCTCTCTCTCTCTGCTCACTTGGTCACTTTTTTTCCCTCCCCTGTCTCCCACCCCTGATCTGTTCTGGGCATTTTTCCACTGCCAGAGAGGAAAGGAGGGAGGGAGGGAGGGAGGAAAGGAGGGAGGGAGGGAGAGAGGGAGGGAAGGAGGGCCCATGCTAGGCTCAGGCCAGGGGAATGAGTATATTCCCTGCCCTCTTCTCTTTTCCCTCTTTGAGGCCAGTATTGGGGCTAATGGCTAAGCGCATGTTTGTAGAAGGAAAAGGCCAACGTACAGACTGCAGGATGTGATTAGGACGTGCAGTCACTGAAAGTCTGTTGAACTGCGAACATGCACGTTTCCACTACGTGTATCCTCTCAGACAGGGTGCTGTGATGAGACACCCACACACCTTCATCTGGGACACAGACCAGGTCTAATGAGCTCTGACTAGAAACCACAGTATCTTATTTTTCCTCACAGGTCCTAAAGAAACTGTTTGAAATAAATTGTCGATGTAACTGTTGATCCTTGATGTCTAGGATAATCACAGTCACATAGGATAAATGACATGATCCGTTTGCTAAATGAAGACCGTAATGTATGGCAGAAAGTTCAGAAACACTAGTAAGTGGAACTTTGAGCTTAGACTGTTTTGTAACTGCTCCCAAAGTCCCTGAATTCAACTATCTGCTCAAACTATGAAATAGTTTGATGGGAGTGGCTGTTTCACTCAGCGTGTTGATCAAATTAAACAGACTAATGTTTCCCTGGGGACTTGTGTTTAACACGGTTTTCCAAATGCATGGCCTGACCTCTGTTGAACTCTTTTACACAAAAGCTGATGACCTGCACTATCCCATGTCAAGTCATAGGGAATGCACAGGCTCTCCATTCAGTTCGTGGTAAAGGCATTCTGTTATACATTAGAAGGATTTATAATGATCATCAGAGAGCTCAGTTGTTGCCAGTTGATCGCTCAGCTCACATTGATCCCCTTTACACCAAGCAAACTGCATGTCCATTGCGGGACCTCATCTCCAGGTGCATCCTCCCCTCCACAGGCGGCTGGACAAAGGATGATCTTTAGTGGAAGTAAATGGGTGGTATAACTCAGTGACATGTTTGGGTCACTGTGAAGTAAAGTAAAGTTATCTGTTGATTTATTGCCTCTGACAGGGAGCAGAAAAGAGGAAAACAATGGGGAAATTATCGACCTTTATAACCTGCATTCAGCAGGTGTCCTCTTTGGTTTCCTGAGTGAACTCATCTAAGCCAGGCAACCTATAGGTTTTGACTCCCTAACTACTAGTGTGCATGTTGGCATGTTATCTTACTCACAAACCCTTTGAGTAGACTCTAGTACGGCTCTTTGTCATTTTCTGTGTGTGTGTGTGTGTGTGTGTGTAGTTAATTTATGTGTAGTGCCTTCGAGTGCAGAGTGCCGTTAATGATAAGATACCAGTACAGCTGGTAAGCTAAATGAGGACTCCTTTCAAGCCAAGCCAAGAGTGAAGAAAACACACTGCAGGGACATGAAACACAGCCCCCCCCCCCCCCCCCCCCTTTCTTTCTACCCCCTCACTACACAGCCAAGTCTTACCTAAACCCCAGTCTCCCCTGCTGTAATTGCACGACTGTGGCTCCATCTCCTCTCTGTTTTACATCACTCTATCACACCACCCTCTACAATGCGTGCGCAGGATCCATGACTGGATGTTGAGCCACAGTAATTAGAGCAGGCTGATACAGACAGAGGACACAGCGTCCCCTCATGCTCATGTTCCCTCCACCTGGGCAGATATTTTTAGCCCACCTTGAATGAAAGAGAACAGGCATCAACATGGCAATAAGGTTCGGCCGCCTGAGTGGCTGTGGCTCCATAAGAGCCTTCTACAGATCCAAAGTCTCAACAAGGGAATCATCGCCATCATCCGCTTTATCCTCTCAACTCTTGTACTGTCTTAGCAGAGAGGAGAGCTTGCCTGGTTGCCCTGGTGGCCCTCCTCTTGACGCCTGTCGATAGCTGAAGCAACCACAGTGT
This sequence comes from Seriola lalandi dorsalis, assembly GCF_002814215.2. NCBI lineage: Eukaryota > Metazoa > Chordata > Actinopteri > Carangiformes > Carangidae > Seriola > Seriola lalandi. The sequence goes on from NW_019525112.1 coordinate 1,221,113, forward strand.
CATTCCATCCTGTCACCGCAGATGATGCAGGATCGCACAATAAACATTGCATGCCATAAAACACAGAAATAAACACTCTTCTCTCTATATGCAAGCGTGTGCGCACATGTCCCCTGAGGCTGCAAACTCTTATGACTTTCACTGTGCCTGCATCTCGACCTCCTTTGCATATCAAGCTCCCGGTGTGTTTGAGTAAAACATCAACATTTTATTCACAAGATGCATATCTCGTCTCCTGCTTGCACGCGTGAACACAAGAGTTTTCCACATGGAGCCTCGACCTCAGCAACCCCAACCCCCACCCACACCCCCACACCCCCGCCACACTACATCTCTGAGCTGCTTATCTTCAAACGCTGCAATTTCTCACCTCAGGAGGCACACAGACATTCTCCTTCATAATAAATCAGAAGTTAGCGTCCAGATTTTAATAGCCTACACTCGTACCAGAAAATAAAAACATCAAGTCTCGCACAAAGAATCCTGTTTTCAGCAGCTTCTTTTATGTTGCGTATGCAGTCATTTTAACACGTCCCATCACCTACACAAAACATAAACACGCACCCTGGAGCCTCATCGGATACACTCCTGCAAGGGTTTTGCTCCAACTTGTTGACCTCCTATAGACAGCACGCTGGTATGCCAGTTCAGGCCCTTCCCACGGCCAGTTAACAGGCCATATATTATCGGGGTAATTACCTTCGGAGAATAGATGCCTTTCTATTACCTTCCCATTAACTTCATGGGTACACTCAACAGACTCGGCTGTGTGCTCTGTCTTCACCACGGCATGCCTCACACATCATGGCCATGAATCCAATAAAGACGCACACAATAGCACATTTACCAGCCAGTTAAGGTAGGAACAAGCAGTGGAAGGTCAGCTGGGAAGGGCCTGCTCGTCAGGCTGTGAGTGATGTTGTGGCAGTTGAGACGCTAATGGCCGTCTGCATGAAGCTGTAAAGACAGACAAGGCTGCCGTGGCGATGAGTGTTTGTTTGAAAAAAATCTCTCCTCTAATTACAGCTAATCTGGAAAAAATGAAAGGAAGTCAGTTCTCTGTTTATTTCCTCAGCCTGTAACTGTTGTGCAGGTCAACAGAGGAGTCAACACAAAGCCAGGTGTTCAACAGCTGTGTCCGGTGAGGTTCAGATCATCAAACGCCACCTGCTGTGTTTATGTGCATTTCTGCCTCTTAAAGGAATAGTTTCACATTTGGGGAAATACACGTAATCCCTTTCTAACCAGGGGCTACATGAGGCAACTGATACCACTGTCATGACTGTACGGTGAATGTGAAACTGCTGTTTCCAGGCTTTATGCTAAGCTAAGCTAACTGTATTTACCATACGCTTGTGAGAGTGGTATCAATCTTCTCATCTATGTCCCAAATACAAGGTTCTCAACATGTTGAACTATTCTTGTGCTGAAACTTGATTTATTCGTTGGGTTTTTTTTTTTTGAGTTGGTCATCACTGTGTGAGACCAGATAAACTAACAGCACATTATCTCAGTGTTTACTCAGAGGCTGGACTACTTAGCACGGCAGTGTGAGACCCATAAGGTGAGTATTCTCCCAACCCTTGAGCACACTCGCAACCCCTGAGTACACAGACAAACACACATGTTCTCTGGCTGACCACCCAAACATGGTGTTTGTACGCCATTAGAGCAGCTGCCAGTTGGCGGAGCGTTCTGCACCGAGGGCAAAGCTACAATATTGATGGTGAGGGCCATCAAACCCCAAGGCCAGCAGGGTTTGTGAGATGAACACAAACACGAGCCCCCTCCCTTCTTTTCTTTTCGCAGCTGTCTGTCACTCCTGTGTCACTCTTGTACTCTTGTGGCAGCTTTTGCCGTGCTGTTAACTTCACAACTCCACAAAAAAAACTGAGATTAGGAGGGGTATATATATGTGTGTGTGTGTGCGTGTGTCTGTGTGTGTGTGTGTGTGTGTGTGTGTGTGGTCCAGCAGGATGCAAAATGTTAGTGTTTGTTTCAGTTCACAGTCAACATCACACACGCACGCACGCACGCACACACGCAAGCACGCACACACGCAAGCACACACACACGCCAATCCGATGTGTCATATGTGCCTTGATTTTTAGGAATGAGGATAATGTCCCCACTGGTAAATGTAAATAAACTGTGAGCTTCATTGTCTCCATAATGAAGCTCATAATTGGGCAGAGTCTCAACAATAATGGCACAATTGGTTCTTTAGGAAGATAAATACCACAACAAGCTCTAGACTGAGGACAGTCCTGATGGAAACGGCTCGTTCTCACCACAGCACCGTGTTGTGTCGGATAACAGACTGACCGATTCCAGATGTGTAGCTGGCTTAGCTTTGTGAACAAAGCTGCCGTGTATTAATGTGGCTCCAGAAGAAACGATACAACTGTGAGGTAACATTTGGTGCCAGTTTTAAACCCCACAGGATGTGAAGTTACAGAGTAGGAATAAAAAAAAAAAACAATTTTTAAAAAACCCGTCTGAGCCAAACTTACCTCAGCGTTGTAGAGAGCCGCGGTCAGCAGAAGGAGCACAGCCACACTTCGCAACATCTGGACGTAAAGAAAAAGAGAGAGGGAGAGAAAGTAATGTTTAGTAAAGAAAGGAAGAACACCAACCATCCGTTTCCACAGCAGTTCCGTAAGGAGGTTGAGAAAAACTTGTGGGAGAAATCCTACTTTCCGTGTTTTACGTTACCATTTTTTTGTGAAAAAGCTGCTCCGCGCGAGGAAAATCTGCTCGGCAGGGTGGGAGCTGGTCTGGATGTTTGTCGGGACGGAGTCGAGCTGGAGGTCCGTGATTTCAAGAAATTTGAGGAGCGCTGAGGAATTCTTGCCAGTCCGTCAGCCTCTCCTCCTCCTCCTCCTCCTTCTTCTTCTTCTCCTCCTCCCTCTTTTCCTCTCTCACCGCCGCGGCCAATGAAAATGTCTGGAGTCCTCCGAGAACGTTTACAGAGGAGTAGAGGAGGAGGGGAGGAACCGAGGAAAGTGTGTGTGTGTGTGTGTGTGTGTGTGTGTAACCACACTCTCCTAAGAAATTATGTCTATATATTACTAAGGTTTTTTTTTTCTCCAAATGCATTTTGCCAGAAACCTTATTACTGCCTGGATTATGTTCACTAGCAGTGTGTGTGTGCTGGGGTCACTACCATATTATCATCCAGCCTGATCTTATAAATGAGATATATTTCTACTGTTGGACTCACAGCATATATCAGTAGGCCTTGTTATTATTATTGCCATCATCATCATTAAAATGTTTACAGACACCACTGGTCAACTTGGTTTAACCAGCTAGTTAAAGCTGTATTATGTTGATGTTTGGGCACTAGGGGGCAGAAGACCTTCAAATTGAGCTGATAGATTCACATTCTTAAATAAGATTATTATGTTTACAGTGACAGTTTTTCGTTTTCTATTTATACAACCAGTTGACATGGTGTATCATTAAATTTCCAGGGGAAAAAGAGACAACAAATTGTGTTTAAATTCTTATAAAGCTTGAAAATATCTGTTCTCATCTGCAATATGATGCAAACAGTGTCTTTTTTTGACACTTTGCAGTCCCAGAACTTTGTCAGCTGAGAAGAAACTGACATCAACTGAACAATTTTTAAAAAAAAATATTTAATTCAGCCAGCCATGTATTCTATTATTACGAGTGTCTCTGTTTTTCAAATAGTTATTTAACTCAGTCAAATAAAGTTGTATAATATGTGGGTTTTGATTCATAGAATGTGGAACATCAAGAGAACAAGAAACAGAAGCAGACCTTCATACTGCATTGTTTCTGTGCTTCTGAAACCTGATCATAATAACGCATTCCTCATGGATAAAATTTGGTGTTTCACAAATTCTTAAAGTCAAAATGCTTTTGACTTCACAAGCAAAAGTGGAAAGAGTTTGGTCAAACATCTCTGTCGAAAGCCTCAACAAATATTTGAAATGTTCCATGGGAGTTTATAATTTGTAAAGTATCTATTGCTGGCAAAAATAATCTCCGAAACCAAAGAAAGAGAATTGTAGCCTGTATATAATAAAGAAAAATGCCCGCTGTGACACTTGAATAGCTTCTGCCTAACATGAATGCAGTTAGATGGTATTACTGTATAAAGGCATACAACATGGGTTTTTTTGTCTGAGCTGACCCATTTACACAAATGTTAATAATACAAACACCAAAAGGGTTTGTGGTATTGCAAGTTTTTTGGTTGTAGCCTCAAACTGTCATGCTTCTTATTCTTATCCTTTCCACGTGATATCCTATGTCAAATCATTGGTCTACAAGGCAATTCAAGCTATCCCTATCTCGCAGTGACCTTCAATCAGACCTACAGTACATCCACAGAAGCTCTGTACACAAAGACTTTTTTTTCTTTTTTTTTCATGTGCTGAAAGATTAATGTCCAAAGGTTCTTATGATTTCAGTGTTTCAGGATTACAAACCACCACTGGTGTGCATGCTTCAGCGAGGAGTAATTAAAGAGTGATTAAGAAGGACGGTCCAAGGCACTGAACACCACAGCGCACTGAATTTTGAATAGAAAGAGGAGGATGAAGGCTTTTTTTCTCCCCACTGCAAGCCATCAATTATATATAACTTCATCCCCTCTGAGGAAATCTACCTGTTTAAATAGATGCTGTGATTATTCGATTATTCTTTGTTGAGTGTGTGTGTGTGTGTGTGTGTGTGTGTGTGTGTGTGTGTGTGTGTGTGTATGTGTATGTGTATGTGTTTCTCATTCTATCTGTGCTGGTCTTGAATAACAAGCTGTAAAAAACATGAAGAAATTTGCAGGTTTTTGTTTTAAAAAGTTCATTTTATGCTCTTAAGATAGCCTCATGCGTTTTACTGCTGATGGATATTTTTTCCATATTGTGTCACTCAACCTTTGTTTGCCTCCCCATTGTGCTGGCATGAAAGAAGTTGTATGAAAGGAGAGAAAAAGTGTTTTTTTTTCTCTTTCTCTTTCTGTTTTTTTTTTTTGTACTTCCCTTTGGGAGGTACAAAACAAAACTTCAACTGTGAAGAAAGGCAACTGAGCAACAGACACAAACTTAATTTAGCATGTTGGTAAGACGACTGAATTAAACTGCTGCTACTTTCCAGTTTAAATGTTAGAACTTGGTGGCAACCAACCTGGAATCCTACAAATCACATTTATACTAGGACACATTTTCTAAAGAAAGTATTAGCCATAATGCTAAATGTTAACACTTAAAGGGAAACACTGCTGATCTGTTTACAGGTCTTTGGGAGCATATCTTCATCTGCGATTTCTGTTTAAAGCCTTTTGTTGCTCCGGAGGGGAGCTACAAAAAACCTGACAAATTGTGAGTAATGTAGGTGCTGGGTTTTGACAAAGAATAATAAAAAAAAAAAGACAATATTTCAGGCTCTGCTGCATCTGTTTTGATCATGTCTGACAATCTTATATGTTACAATGCGAAGTTTATTTGTTGTGCCTCCAATCTTGTCTCTTGCAGTGCAAACGAAGCATGATTAGTATTTGTCATGATTTTGGTTAGCTGCTCATAGCACTTGGTTAAATGCAAATAACAACTGAACCACAAGCACCATTCAGGATGTGAAACTTTGGCCTCAACATACAGTATTTGTCAGAAGAAATTAGCAGTACATAAACTATGTCTGAAAGACATGAAAACAGCATTGATATATATAGTATGTGTTTTTTTTCATATAGATATTAATTGAAAGTTGGTATTTCTGTTCCTATTTCAGTATTACAGGCCTTTAATATACAGTATATGTGCTGTTTTACCCCCTATTTATGTCCACTTCCTTCAACAAATAGTAATACAAAATATGAATAGAAAAAAATGCAAACAGAATATTTCTAAGAGCAGCTTGTAATAGAAAAAGCTGAAAGATGATCCAATCACCCACCTGTTTAGGTTTCTTCTTATTTGTTGCCTGTCCACATGTGCACACATGCATAAAAATACGACACAGATATGTGTGAAATATTAAACTTGGTTTCCCAGAAAAGAACACACATTTACAGTCGACTTGCTTTCACCATGTTCTTCAGGCAGCTAGGAGAAGATGAATACTTAATCAGACAAACTGTTTAATCTCTTCTCTCGCTGCAACGTCCAACGAACAATACACACTCCCTCTCGAAGCCATCAGCGTAAAAACTACACTCTGCTACCACTGATTTAAATTCATGCACTGTGCGCGTACGTATACGAGCGAACCATGCAGTATTCAGGATGGAGAACAGAGGTATTAGCTCCTCTGATGTCTCTCTGTGTTCTGCCAGGGGCTTTCTGAGAGGCATTTCAAATATTCACAAACATCCATCAATGCCTGAAAGGGTCAGACTGGCCACGGTCACACAGAATAGCTCGTACAGACACACTTGCAGGGAAAACACATACACATACAAACACAAACATACACAAACACACACACACACACACAAACACACACACACACACACACACACACACACAAACACACACACACACAAACACACACACACACAAACGTAGCATACACATTCAATTAGCTTCTTTTTTTGCTCCTGGAGTTTTCTTTAATCACATTTTTTCTATCATGTCTTTTTCATAGGCCTGCTGAAGTGTGATTCAGACGCAGCCTAGGTGTGTGAGATTAGGAGTATTTCTGTGTGTGTGTGTGTGTGTGTGTGTGTGTGTACGTGTGTGCATGCATGTGATTGTGTTTGGTCCACTAGTATTAATCATATTGTGCGGACCTAAATCTATTTACACAAACACAGTATGGGGACTTGTCTTCCTTATGGGGACCAAAGTCCCCATATTGTGTTGTGAGATTTATGTCTTCATAATGCAAATCATCAAATTTTAAGGTGAAGACATGTTTTAAGGTTAGGGTAAGGGTAGGTTTAGGTTAAGGTAAAGGTCAGGGTTAGGGCTAGGTTAATGCGATTGTAAGGGTCAGGGTGTGTGTGTGTGTGCGTGTGTGTGTGCGCGCGTGTGTGTGTATACACCTCAAGAGCTCTTAGTGTCTTGATACGAAATGTCCTGTACTTTCTCAGTTCTGTGTACATGGGTGTGAGATGGAAACATACGGACAGTACACATATGTGTGAAACTATGTGGTTAAGGGTTGAGGGGCTGAGGCTTCCTGTACTACGTGCATTAATGTGTGGGAAAACCCTGTAGAATCTGATAATATGATCAGGTCTCCTGCTTCACTGTAATGTACACAGCTCCCAGTTGCATGTATTTAAAGGAGGGAAAGACTGATAATGAATGCAGTCAAAACAATCAGTGCTCATCATGCCTGTGTGAACACAGAAGGCTGGGAGAGGTTTTTCCATCCTTCATGGAAACAAATGATATGATACTGGAAAGATTCACACGTTGTTGGTGAAAAGCTCTGTTCTCTTTTCTTGCTTGTTAGCCCAGCCGCTTCTCATTCAGTCTCTGGTGAATATGGCCAAGGGCACATGCTCGCTGCCATTACCGAAGACTTCATTCATTAACCTGGCATTTGGAGAAAAAAAAAGAAAAAACCTTCAGAGCTGCACACACACACACACACACACATTTGCGCATACAAACGCATATGATAACAACAAGGAAATATGCTCAACAAGTCATACAGAGTGGGAGAGTAGGTGCGTAAATTAAAGAAGCTTTTTTTCTTGTTTTTTTCCTTCTGGCAGTTCCAGCCCTCTTCAGACCTTTTGTCAACCTGCACCCTTTAAATAGATCTTCAGCCTATAATCAAATTATGGTCCATCAGCCCTGCATTAAGAAAAAGACAGAGAGAGAGAGAGAGAGAGAGAGAGAGAGGGGAAGGAATGACAGCAAAGAAGCTTGCATGATATAATTTTTATAATACAGCCTGCAATTCACAGTGTCATTTTCTTGTATGAACCGAAAGCAGTCGAAGTGGAAGAAAACAAGACCTCGGGGGGGGAACATTTTATAGGGAAGGAGAAATCAATTACACTCAATTGCTAGTTCATTAGGTACACGTAGTTAAAACTAACACAGTTCAACAACCCTGCAATAATGTTCATTTTTGTTGAGAGGAGGTGATAAAATTTTTAGTTTTTACTCGGTTTTTATAGAGAAGAATCCTGTCCAGCTCTTATGTCTGGTCACAAGATAGTTACACCAAACAATGAAGATAAATAATTAAATAAACTTTGAATTATAACAACCTTGGGCGATGTATTATGAAGCAGTCGGCCGCAGGGCACCTACACCAGTCTTTATAGAACCACAGGGAAGACAGAAGCTTCATGTACAGACTTTATTGTCTGCTTGATTTCTATGTTTCTTTAGCCATTCAATGCAATCAAACGCACTTTCTTTGCATACTGCCTCCCTGATGCCAGGAGTAGTTGGAAGTGTGAAAAAGTTGTTTACAGCAGCCCCTGCTGGGGAACAATACAATTTAGGCACTTCTTCACAACTCACTGCTTTAAAGCCATGTCAATTTTTACCCTTTATGCACCTTCATCGGTGCGACCTACTGCCCATACATAATAAACTCTGATTTGAAGAGGCTGGAGAATGTACAACCTGCATTTTGTTATGCTTTAGTACTTCCTGGCAGAGCATAATGTGATCACTAAAATGATACATGGAATGGAAGGCCAGAGCTGATGAAATCTTGAGGGTAGACATTAATGTATCTGCTTGAACAGTATAATTAACCCTGCGGTGCCACTTCTTCTCTGACACCCTTGAAACGTGTGAAAAGAGTTTCCTGTTCCTGTTCCTTTTTGACATTTGAGTCTGTGAGTTGTTCAGTATGTTTGTAAGTATAAATTGAGGAAACATTTGTACTACAGCATGTCAGCTCAGCTGTAGCCTGACTCATGACAACTTCTCTTATTTGTTAAACAGATGAATCCTTACAGGATTTACAGGCTATCAGACCATGACAAGTCACTTGTAAGAGCACATTTTGTTGGTCATCATCCTCTCTTTCATCTATCTATGCCACTTGGTTACCATCTCTCAGCTAGTATAATAATAATAATAATAATAATAATGACTTTGACCATTTGGATATAAAATGTTTTCAGCCTCAGTTCTTGGTGGCATGGATTCAACAAGATGTTGGAAACTTTCCTATGAGACTCTGCTCCATGTTGATATGATTGCATCACATCATTTCTGCAGATTTGTCAGCTGCACATTCATTCTGCCGATCTCCTGTTCTACCACCCCCATTGTCATGTTTATGAAACTTTTGCTTTGTGACATGGTGCATCATCATGCTGGATGTAGCCATTAGGAGATGGTAGTTTGTAGCCATAAAGGGATGCACAGGGTCAGCAACAATACTCAGATTGAGAAAGTGGCATTCAAACCATGATTGATTGGTATTAAGGGGCCCGAAGTGCCGACAAAACATTCCCCACACCATTACACCAGCAGAGGCAGCAGCAGCCTGGACTGTTGACACAAGGCAGGTTGGGTCTATGAATTCATACTGTTGACACCCGATTCTGACCCTGCCACCCACGTGCCTCAAGGAAGACGATTCAAGGAAAGGCAATGAGAGTGAGCAAAACCTATCAAATATTAATACAGCAGCAGGGTCTTTAACAGACCTCAACTAGAGGTGTGCACCCAAACCACCAACTCCCAGTTCCTTGGGCACTATGAAGGAATTTCAAGAGGTCTTTTTGGTCAAAGTAATTCATATTCAGCAACTTCAGTTTACTGTAATGATGGCTGCTTTACTTGCAGCACAGTCCCGAATGACTTCACCGCACTTTGACTGAACAAAACATGAGATCACCGGTGTGTTTCTAATCAGACCTGTGCAGGAGAGCAGGACCAAGCCTCCAGATCTAGGTCTGAAAACAAAAAGGGACAGATTTATAGAAAAAATGAATGGGGTCTCCAGCATTTGCACCATATATAACTGTATGTTTCCTGTAAATTTAAGATAACAGATTTGATGCTTGTAAATAGTGATAAACTGTCTTGTTATCAAAATAGTGAGCTGTTGCAAAGTAGGAGTAGTAAAGTATGAAACTCAGAGGAATAGGACGTTAGAGCTGGTAACATTAGGCTACTCACAGCTGATCATTATGACTCAGATTAAAAAAAGTAAAGGTTTTATTGAGAGTTCACATCTGTGCACATGTGTCATTTATTATTCTCCACTGACATCAAGCTTTTGTAAAGGAAAGCCATGAATCAGGATCATTTTAACACTGAGATTTCTTTTTATTGTGTACTGAGAAACAGAAAAGAATTATTGTCAAGACGTGGTTATGCGGTTGGTTATAGGCATCATGAAGCTTGCAATATGTTGAGAACTTGTAAAACGTTTCTCAACTGTCGGAACATAGTTTTCACACTGTGTGGGTAAAGTGTGATAGGCATTATGCAGAGGTGCTTTGCCTGCAAAGTTGAACACTGCACATCCAACATGTGCATTTTAAAGAGCAATTATTTACATGACTGACAAAATGAACTGGAAAAAAATGATCTGTATTATTATTATATTCCAAATGACTGTGTATATCAGGGGGCCAACATGCGGCTCGAGAGCTACCAGTAGCTCATCGCCTGTTTTAGAGAAGCTCATCCGAAATGTTCACTTGTCAGTCAGTTACCCTTTCAAGTTTGTTACATCAGATAAGCTGTAGACGATGTGCAATGATAGTGACTCTTCTGATAACAGAACAGATATAAATAAAACCTTTCAACAAACAGGAAATATTTTTGCCATACAGTGAGAGAAGCTGTGGGCTTCAACTTAAAGCTAAAACTTAAGCCCTTTTTTTTTTTTTTTGTTTACTTTTTATTTTTGAAAGTGTACAGAATTAACTATTTGAAGTTCCTGTTTGTTTTTCTCTGGTTTCTAAGCAGATTTATGGACGTTTATTTGCAGTGGTGTTTTCATGTCTGCATGTTCAGGTTTGACTGAATAATGACTCAGATTTTGATATTTGATGATTTGTTAAATGATCTAATTGTAGATTAGACTGATTTGTAACCAGTAAGATAAGACATGAGGAGCTCTCAGCCCTGGTGTATATAAGTCCCATATGACTGAACTACATGTTTCCCAAAAAGGTGTAACCTGTGTGAGGACACACGTGTCATGTTTGTGCTTAGCTTTAGAGCAACTAACCACTTCCTTTTCTGTGTGCCTCCTACACAAATACAGAGGGGCTGATTGCTTAGTTCCATTCTTTCTCCTTTGATGGTTGTCATGTTTCACCTAAACCAAGCAGCTCTGCTCTCCATTCAACTACTACTTATATGCCACGTCTTTGCAGGTACAGTGGAGATTTGTGTGTTTGATGCATGTGTTTTTTCTGCAGATGTAATTACAGCTTTCATTTTATATGAACTGATTGTTTCCTTCCATGTTAGGACATTATCCAGACGAGCACAGGAATATAACTGTGTCCAGAGGAGAACCCGTCATGTTCACTTGCAACTTATCCATGATAACCATAACACAAATCACCTGGATCAAAGACAGATTTATTTTTTCTGATTTCATTTCAAAAAATCAGAATTTTTCAAATTTTACGTCTGACCGACTGAAAATAGACTCTGGCTTTCCTTCAACTCTAAATATTTTTAATGCTCAGCATGACGACGCAGGACTCTATAGATGTAATGTAACTGGTAGAAATGGCACCTGGACTGCTACGTGGAATTTAGCTGTGACTGAGAAACCTGAAGGTAGGTAGAGAACAAAGCAGGGCTCATCATTTCTACACCAGACATAGTGCATTTCAGAGTTCAAACTGCACGTTACCTGAATTAATTCACATCTGATTCTTTGCAGAAATCATGGACTTCCACTCGTGGTATCTTCTATACATACTCACAACTGTAACTGGATTGCTCCTGTGTGGCATCACTTCAGCTGTCTGCCTCTGCAGGTGAGTGACACCTGAAGAGAAGTTGTCAGTACCGGCAACTAAGGCTGATTTGACAACAAAGCTCATTCACAGATATTTAACCATATTCAAAGGGTCAGTTTACCCACACTGATTTCTGACTTACAGCGAGGGATGTTTTGCCATCTTGGTTTTAATTAGAATTAAAGGTTCTTTCTTGAACTTGAAAACAATTAAAACACAAACTCACCACAAGGCCTGCTCAGTAGATGTTTTGCTGCTGTGGCCTGAGTTGCCCAGTTGTCCTGGAAATTAAGACATTCACATTGTCATTTATTTCTGACATCTTTAGAGCGAGACTGTTTAACTTTTTTGGGGGGGCTTTTGTGCTTTTATTGTCCAATGTGGGACTCAAACAGGGGCCAAGTGCAGCAAGGACTGTAGCCTCTACACATGGGGCACCTGCTTAGACCACTACGCCACACAACACCCTGGCTCTTTTAATTTTATTGAATAGCAGCCATTATTGCCAGAAGTTACAATTACAACATAATCTATTGTAATAGTAATAAAAGAAAAGCACGACTTCAAAGGCAACACCTTTACAGGAAAAAAAGAAGGTCTCTGAAACCTGGAAGGTCAACAGATCCATCAGCCAGAGCTCTAAAGTTCTCATAGGGGTCATGTTGTTTATACTTTTGTTTGGTAATTGTGGCAGCCTGGTGTTCTTCAACTAAACACTTACACATGGTGGTTTTTTTCCAGCCTGATTCTTGTATGTTTACACTTCTTAAATAAGACTGCATTTAGTCCAGCACGACTTTAGGGCAGAGAATACATACACGCAGAAAAACAAGGGTACAAATGCAATACCTTACTTCCAGGAATACAAACATGTTTTGACTCTTTGTTTTTCATTTAACAAAATGAATAAATTATTGCACAATCCATTGTGAAAATTAAATCTAAACTTAGTCACATTCCCTGCAACACTTAGAATGGGATGATTGTCATTATGTATCACGGCTTCATCTCTGCAGAAAACGCAGGACCAGGACACCAAATCAGGATCTTCAGTCAGGAGGAGAGGTCAGAGGAACTTTGTCATCTTCACCCTGACACCTTTCTATGCTTTTCTTCTCTTTCTCGGAAAAATCACTGAACTTAACTCTCACCTTTTCTCTCTGTATGTGGTTCTCACTCAACTGCAGGATAACACAGACAGTAGAAGAAACAACAAGAGGAGGAGTCAGTACATGGAGAGGCTCAATTCAATCTATGGTTCCTAGTGAGCTGACAGGTCATTCAAATGAAACTTAAACATGAGCTGAACCAGGTGCTTCAAGTGAGGACAACTGGCCCACAGAAACCTCTGACTTATCTAACATTAACACAATAAAAACCGGCGCCTTCACTTTAAGGAATATTGTTTTTATCTTATCTTTTATAATCATGAAAGTGTGTTTATTCTAATATGTTTTTATGAATGTACAATGGTTTTATCATCAGTATGTTGTTTTGAATGTTGTGCTGTCTGTCCTGCATTATGAGCTCACCAAGGCAAGTTCCTAACAATGTTTGTTGCAATGTTAATAAAGTTAATTCAACTCAACAGGCTTTAATTTAAAGGTCAGTGCCCTCTAGGGTTCTGTGATGGAATTGCATGGTGTTTTCTTATATCAAAAATAATTTATGTTTCACACACTGAAGTCAAGTAAAGTCTTAGTTCCTGTTGCACTATATTCAAGCAGGGGATCCATGGCATGGACCCTCACAGACAGGTAGGTGGTTGTGTAAATGCAGGTTAATAGACTTGGTTATGGTAACAGATTCAAAGTGTCCTGTGAAGAAAACACTGAACTATTCCTAAGCAGCAGCTTTTGACTCGTCATTGGAAACACATATGAAATTCACTGAGTACCACAACAGAGTAATTGCAGGCCTGGTTATTATGTTTCTTCTAAGTATCAGAAAGTTTCCGACCTGCTGTGAAACCACACTCAGCAGAACGGTCACACTATGTGGGTAAAGTGTGGGTAAAAGTTTTCCTGCAGTTCGGCATGTGTTTTATGCTCATTTTAGATTTCAGTTTAATGATGGAATTTAGCCACATTTTAAATTTATTCTAGATTGAATTATATGATATTCTTACATAACGTTATGTTTAATGAAAGGTGTGAGACACGTTTGAGCTTAGCTGAAGAGCAACTAACCACTTCCTTTTCTCTGCGTCTCTTACACAAGTAGGGCCTGATTGTGACGTTACTTCTGTCTTTCTTTCTGATGGCAGTCATGTTCAGGCGAGATCAAGCAGCTCTGCTCTCCATTCAACTACTACTTATGTGCCACGTCTTTGCAGGTACAGTGGAGATCTGTGTGTTTGTTCCATGTTTTTTTTTTCTGCAGATGTAATTACAGCTTTTATTTTATATTAACTGATTGTTTCCCTTCATGTTAGATTATCCAGAGGAGCACAGGAATATAACTGTGTCCAGAGGAGACCCCGTCATGTTAACTTGCAACGTATCCATGATAACCATAACACAAATCAACTGGACCAAACACAGATTTCTTTTTTCTTATTTGATTTTAAAAAATCTGACTTTTTCAAATTTTACGTCTGACAGACTGAAAATAGACTCTGTCTTTCCTTCAACTCTAAATATTTTTAATGCTCAGCATGACGACGCAGGACTCTATAGATGTAATGTAACTGGTTTAAAAGGCGCCAGGACTGTTGTGTGGAATTTAGCTGTGACTGAGAAACCTGAAGGTAGGTAGAGAACAAAGCAGGGCTCATCATTTCTACACCAGACATAGTGCATTTCAGAGTTCAAACTGCACGCTACCTGAATTAATTCACATCTGATTCTTTGCAGAAATGACTGACTTCCACTCGTGGTATCTTCTATACATACTCACAACTGTAACTGGATTGCTCCTGTGTGGCATCACTTCAGCCGTCTGCCTCTGCAGGTGAGTGACACCTTTTAGCTTTTAGATTTGTAAGTATGAACAAATGCATGTTACTCTTTTCTGTTCAGGTGCAGAGAAGTTGTCAGTACTGGGAACTACTATTAGCCCTTTAAAATAATTAATATTTCTCCACCATTATTTCTCCACTATAGAAGTGTAGAGTAGGTTTTGAAACGGCATTTAGCATTCAGGCTGGGACATAAAAATTACACACAAAATAATTCAACAATAAATATGAATGTAATTGAACAAAATATGAGAAAAGGTTAATGCTCTAAACATTTAGGAGTTGTTACTGTCTTTGGTAGACAGGACACTTATGATCTGAAGTCCTATGGCCGCGGCTGCAGTTGCTACAGTTGATGCATTTAGCTACAATGTGGTTACAAGCATGTGCTTGTGACTTCTGCAGCTAGAGTTTTATGTACAGAGAAACTATACAAATAGATTTACTGCAAAGTTGATGACTGTAGATGCAATGAGCTTAGACAAACTGATGCTTCAATTTAAGTTTTGCCAGCAAATGCATTACAATCATAAGTCAACATGGCCAAATGGTGGTAAATGCAATCCTGTTAAGTTATCACTACATCAAAAAAAAACCCCACAATACTTCACAATGTTCACAAGTGTAAGTGCACTTGCACAGATGACCTGGATCATTGTTTTTCAAAATTTAAAAAAGAATTACTGCCTTGTGGTTGTATGCCCCTGCAAACCAGTCAAGTTGCAGGAAATATGGTCACAATCTCCCCTTCCTGAGAACATTATGATGTAACAATGAAGTTGTCCTTTGACCGTTTGTATATAAAATGTCATCACTTCATTTTATCTGTATGGACATTTGAGTTAAATTGTGCCATAATTCCTGGATGAATTTGTGAGTTGTGGCCAAAATGTGTTTTGTGAGGTCACAGTGACCTTTGACTTTTGGCCACCAAATTCTAATCAGTTCATCGATGAGTCCAAGTGAGTGTTTGTACCAAATTTGAAGAAGTGCCGTCAAGCTGTTACTGAGATATTGAGTTAATTTGAATGAAAACCCAAAAACTTGGTGCCGCCAGTCGTGGCTGTCGCCGTCACGGAGGCAGAAGACTATACGACAACTCAGCCAAAGCTGGAAACTACAGAGCCTTTGGTCTTTTTGCTTGAAAAATTATCAAAACAAAACATTTACGGATTAATCTTCTGTCAGTTAACTAATCGATTAATCGGCTATTTGTTTCAGCGTTTCAGTTATTAGGGACATCTGTGTGCTTCACTTTTAACTAGATTCTTTGGGTTCTCCGTTGTCCCATGTATGAACTCTCTGAAATAATATACATGCAACACCTTGAATACCATTGTTGTCATATTGTATCACGGCTTGATCTCTGCAGAATACGCAGGACCAGGACACCAAATCAGGGCTCAGCCCAGGGCCAGTTTCATCTTCAGTCAGGAGGAGAGGTCGGACGAACTTTGTCATCTTCACCCTGACACCTTGCTTTTCTTTTCTTTCTCGGAAAAATCACTGAACTGTACTTTCACCTTTTCTCTCTGCATGTGGTTATCACGCAACTGCAGGATGACACAGAGAGTAGAAGAAACAACAAGAGGAGGAGTCAGTACATGGAGAGGCTCAATTCAATCTATGGTTTCTAGTGAGCTGACAGGTCATTCAAATGAAACTTAAACATGAGCTGAACCAGGTGCTTCAAGTGAGGACAACTGGCCCACAGAAACCTCTGACTTATCTAACATTAACACAATAAAACCAGTGCCTTCACTTTAAGGAATACTGTTTTTATCTTATCTTTTATAATCATGAAAGTTTGTTTATTTTAATATGTTTTTATGTATGTACAATGGTTTTATCATCAGTATGCTGTTTTGAATGTTGTGCTGTCTGTCCTGCATTATGAGCTCACCAAGGCAAGTTCCTAACAATGTTTGTTGCAATGTCAATAAAGTTAATTCAACTCAACAGGCTTTAATTTAAAGGTCAGTGCCCTCTAGGGTTCTGCGATGGAATTACATGGAATCTGTTATATCAAAATAATGTATGTAAGACTGTAAGACTGAAGTTAAGTAAAGTTTTATTTTCACTTATTCCATCGGGTTATCACGTTTCTTATAAGCATCAGAGAGTTTCCGACCTGCTCTGAAACCACACTAAGCACAACAGTCACTCTATGCGGGTTAAGTGTTCTCAGCATCATGTAGATGTGCTCCTCCTGCAGCTGAGCATGTCTGTTAAGTTCATTTAAGATTTCAGTCCATCATATTACTACTAATGAAATACTTCTTAGTTTATTTTCAAGAAGGATTGAGCTTGAATTATCAATATTCTAATTTTTTTTTATTAAATAATTGTATTTATGACTCCTTGGTATGATCCATATAAGGTGTGATTTTAGTTTTTACAGTTAGGTCAAGAGCAACTAACCACTTCCTTTCTCTGTGTGCCTCCTGCACAAACATATTTAAGGGCTGATTGTGAAGTTACGTCTGTCTTTCTCCGTCTGATGTTCATCATGTTTCACCTAAAACTAGCAGCTCTGCTCTCCATTCAACTCCTAGTAGCGTGTCATGTCATTGCAGGTACAGTGGAGATTTGTGTGTTTGATGCATGCTTTAAATGTAATTACAGATTTCATTTTATATGAACTGATTGTTTCCTTCCATGTTAGGACATTATCCAGACGAGCACAGGAATATAACTGTGTCCAGAGGAGACCCCGTCATGTTCACTTGCAACTTATCCATGATAACCATAACACAAATCACCTGGATCAAAGACAGATTTCTTTTTTCTGATTTCATTTCAAAAAATCAGAATTTTTCAAATTTTACGTCTGACCGACCGAAAATAGACTCTGTCTTTCCTTCAACTCTAAATATTTCTAATGCTCAGCATGACGACGCAGGACTCTATAGATGTAATGTAACTGGTGTAAATGGCGCCAGGACTGCTACGTGGAATTTAGCTGTGACTGAGAAACCTGAAGGTAGGTAGAGAACAAAGCAGGGCTCATCATTTCTACACCAGACATAGTGCATTTCAGAGCTCAACCTGCACGCTACCTGAATTAATTCACATCTGATTCTTTGCAGAAATCATCGACTTCCACTCGTGGTATCTTCTATACATACTCACAACTGTAACTGGATTGCTCCTGTGTGGCATCACTTCAGCCGTCTGCCTCTGCAGGTGAGAAAAATCTTCATTGTGTAAAAGTTGTCGTCATTACAAAACTTACATCTTTACCTGCTTTAATTTTAAACAGTTTAAATTATATCATGCCCCTCGTCTTTGTATTTCCCTATAACGACTTCCTCCTCCTTCCGCCTTTTTCTGTTGCAGTGTCTCTGTGGTGTGAACTTGTTGCACTGTTAAACAGTAAAACATTTTCTACAGCTACTGAATGTATTTAAAATAGTATAATATTGTTAATCCTCTTTCCAGTAAAAAGAAATGTGTCAATGGATTACAGTATCATCTATTTTAACAAGAATTAAAGTAGACCTATCACAAAACTTTTACTTTTACTCTTGATACTATTTGACAATACTTCTGTACTTTTACTTATGTAGGATTTCAAATACAAGACTTTTACCTGTAACACCACCAGTGTAAGAATATATTTAGATCCACCACCGGTTTCCAGTAAACAGCATCAACTTGATCTTGTACGTTAATGTCTGAAACGACTGGAACTGGCTGCGTCGTGTCATTATTGGTCTCAACTCTGTCTCTCCAGAAAATGCTGCACCAGGACCCCAGAAAAGAAACAATATGACAGCAGGACCCTGAGTTATACCCAGTATTGTGTTCAGTTGAGAGAAAAGGTCAGAAGAACTTTGTCATTACTCAAACTATCATTCTCTTAAGCATATTTCTAAAAACTCTATTATTTCCTGCCTATCTGTTTCTTTGTTTTTCTTTTCCTTCTTATAGTTAAAGAAAGTCTGTTTTCCCTCTGATCCCTACAGGTGGCTCCTCCTCTCCCAAGAAGCTGTGCAGAATACAGACTGATCACAAACAGACGCAGTTTAACTTTGAGAGTTAAATGCATGGCCTCCACTGAGCTGACAAATAAGTTCAGATCAAAGCTGAACAAGTGACAAGAGACATTTTGGACAGAAAGTAAAAGAGAGAGGACATATTTAAAAATAAATGAAACCAGCCCATAAAATGATATAACAAATAAATAAATAAATAAGTGTTTTTTGTTATCAAAATAACACAAGGTAATGTTTCAGTTTTAATTTCTTGGAAGCAGAAACCTCATATCAGCTTACTGTACATGGTTGGGTGTATGTCCATAACCTGCATGTAAAATACATTTAATCTTGAAAAGTTTAAACGAACGCTGTTTTGTTGGTGTTTCTCTCTTTCATTTGTTTGCGTTGCTTTGTTTTGCTTTAAGCTTTTGCTTTTTGTGCAGGTAAAACATCTAGTATCTGAAGTCACACTGTATAGGTCTGTTATGATAAAGGCTTGGTCTAGTTTATCGATAAATGCATAAAATATTTTATGTAATAATCTGATTAGAGGTTTGTTAATCCGTGGGGTCACAATTTTTATTTACAGCTTCCCGAATGATCCCTGTTGTACAACTCTACTTCATGATTTGATCTTTGTTGCATTAGTTTTTCTTGATCTTTTCTCCCTCTTGACACGTGGGTCAGTGTTAAATAACTCAAGAGATATTTTAAAAACAAACATCTTGGGTTAATTGTGATGATGTACAATCAAACCCAGTCTAATATGATAATTTCCTTTTATCCATGCTTTCTCAACAAATATGACAGTGACACCAACACAAAGCTTCACTCTGTGTCTTAAGTTATTAATGATGTGATTTTCGACACACTTAATATTAAACTGATTTTACTGTGTCAAAATGTTCCAATTGTTTTTGTTTTTTCAGTGGCTAAGCTTAAAATGAAACCTGATTCCTACAGTTCAGATAATCATCTATATGTGATAAGTGAGTGATAAGCGAGTGTTCAAAGTTATCAACCAGATACAACAGTGAGACGATGGCCGGAGAGTGGACCTAAGGTGCACAGCAGTCAGGGTCATGGTCATGTTCAGCCTATACACATATTAATTATATTTGATTTAAAAATTAAAAATTAAATGATGAAATTTGTCTGAAATGATAATGAAAGTGTGTACTATGTAATATAATAAATATAATAATGTATGTACGTGTGCTAAGTAGCCAGCAGGTGGTGGTGAAGTTTGGTAAAGTGTGTTTTTAAAGACAGAGGCTGCACCGGTTTTTAAGATGGGTATGTTGTGTATGATTTGCTGTACAATACGTTCATTGTTGCTGGTTTTCATGAAAAGAAGGACATTGCAAAGGTGCTTAAAATCAAGATTGGACAAACTGGTAACAAAGTTCAGCCAAACTGACCAGATATAAAAGGATTCAAACAGCCTTTCCATTGATAAGTGGGTGGAAGAGTGCAGTTAAAAGTAATTAAAACTGACGAGATTTTAGAAATACTGGTGTAATGAGTCCAAATTCCTCCAGAGCAACACAAACCTCCCTAGAAATATTTCACATGCTGTAATGTCTAAAACATTCAGGTTCAAAGAAATGGTGAATACCAAACAGGAAAGTTTTGGAAAAAGCACCTGCAAATATGCCTAAAGCAAACAGAAACTTGACTGTAGGCCAGTCAGTTGTCTCGTACAATGTTCTTCATTATCTGAACAATGAAGAACTGTTTTCAGATGGGGAAGAGCTTTGTGCTCTGTATGAGAACAGACACCTTCGTTTCTACAGCGGCTCCTGTACAGTGTCTCTTTGTTTATGGCACGTTTTCATGAAACACGTAACACCAGTCAGTCTGGTGGGCACCGCATCTTTTTGAGGACAGACATTTCATTTTAACATCGTCTGTATGATTTTTTTTTTGTTCCAGTAAGTAAGGTTATTTCGTTTTGCTGAGTTAGAAATGTCTATTTTACACTACATTGTTCATATTATGACTACATACATATTCAGTTAATTATGCAAACTGTCGTATGGGTTCAACCACGAAAGAATGTAGACCAGCTACTTGAAGTTACTCTGCTCTTTGTTTATTGTTTTAGCAGCATGGAGCTTTGTAGTGGTAGGAATGAGCCTCATACACATTGTGTTTCGATGAAATTAGCAAATTTGTTAAAAGTATTTTCATCATGGAAAAATTCTGGAAACCAACTACACACATGCGTTTGGTTTGAAAGTGTCATTTTTTGTTATACGGACATCTTTCAGGGAAGAGATTAAATTATTAACTTAATTTTTCTCCCAGTCAAATAAACCCAGAAATCACCTTAATTTTTCAATTAAGGGGCAAAGTCAAGGTTTAATCCAATATGTTTAATTTATTTAATTTTTGTAATATGAAGGTAATTTTAATAGATTCTATTAATTCACATACAGTTTTTACCCCTTGAGACCCATGCATACAAGTGTGCATATAATGCATTAAAAAACCTTAAAATTTAGTTATTTGTCTATCAACTATCAACAATTTTTTTCACAAGGGGGTTTCTGGCTGACGGGAGGAGGAGGAGCTACACTGAAACGTTACATAATGGCGTGTATGATCTGTTATCTAAACGTTAGCTTACATCTTGTAGGAGTTGAGTAAGCTGTCTTTCTTTCCATTGTTGTTGTTGCTTTTAATAGTTTTCATTGTGTTGGATGTGTCATTGAAGGCGGGACGCCTCGCTGGGAAGCAATACAGATGGATGACTGGAGACGCTCATTGTGTCCGTGCCCCTCAGGGACTTTCGCGTCGGGTCATTTCTCCTTCATGTTAATCCTGATGATGGTGATCCTGACTCCGAGCAAACATCTGGACGGTAGGATGGATAAATGCTTTCCTTTTTCTTGAAGACAGTGGTTTTGTATCGCATTTACTGTCCTGTGCGATTCAACCTGCCACGTATCGCAAACCGCATTTTAACAACACTCTCCTTTAACAAATATGACAAGATCAAACCGTTTGAGAGCAAATGTTATCATAAGGATCATAACGGACACGTGTCTCTCGCCTCCTTTGTTTACATTTTGTGTCGCAGCAACAGCATAGAAACGTTATCATAAAAATAAAGCAGCTGAATCTTAGGCATGATATATTTAACTGGTGACCCCATAGTGGGTTTACCCGTGTGTCTGTGAGTTGTGGCCAGATACTGATGAACTCGCCAAATGAAATAAAATATCATCAATTAATGTAAAACGCATATCCGTGTCAATGTGAGACCACAGACAACAAAACTAAACATGCTGGCATGAAGAAAAAGCATGAAGAAAAAACCGCGATAGGATTCGAGACTGTGACGAAAACTGTGAAAGCAAAGCAATCGTCACTACCACATACTCTGTTCAGACTTGTTTTGGTTTTTTGGGGGTTTTTTTTGCTTTCTAAAAGCCTGATGGAATTTTATGCATTTTACAGCTTACCTCGTGACTGGAGGAAACGCGACTGCGGTACAAGGAGAGACTGTAATCTTACCCTGCAAACTCAGCGACACCAATGAAGCCCTCACCCAGATCTCATGGCAGAGGAGAACCAGAGGAAAACCTCAGAATGACAATTTCTTTACAATCCTGTCCAATGGCGGACCACATTTCGTCAATGGACACGATGATCGATTTACATTTATTGGAAACTTGGATGAGAAGAATGGATCCCTCAAGTTAGCATCTGTCAAATTATGGGATGAAGGTCTTTACTCCTGCATCTTCACTTTGTTCCCCACCGGAAATTACAGGACGGAGATACCTCTAAACTTGCTTGGTATGATGCAACATTTTTATTAAAAGAATAATCTGGATTTTGTGTGTGTGTGTGTGTGTCAGAGAGTGAGAGAGAGAGAGAGAGAGATAGTAGTGCCTTGTTCTTGCTCGCATGTTCATTCATCACGGTATGGTATCTCTCCTAGTGCCTCCGGTCATACAGGTGGAGGATAAACTTCCTGTTCTGGGTGATGAAGAAGTTCTCCTCGCTACCTGCACGGCTGATGGTTCCAGGCCTCCTGCAAAGGTGACGTGGCTCAAAAATACTCTGGAAGGAAAGGTGAGGGAAACAACCAGGTCCATTCAACATGACAACGGTACGACTACCACAATCAGCTCGCTGTTGGGAGTTCCTACCAGAGAAATCAACCAACATTCGGTCCAGTGTGTCGTCACTAGTCCAGCCCTGCCGGAGGAGGAAAAGAAAACGTTCATCGTGCAGGTCTACTGTGGGTATACAAATACTTCTCTACGTCAGTTACTGAAGAAGTTTTTTTTTCACTTATTTTATTCTGAAACAGCAGAACAGTATAAGGAGAGCAACATACACATATGGGCAAATTAAATACAGACCTTTCTTATAATGCTGTTACAGCATGTACACATAGATAACAAAAACAGATAATCAATCTTTAAAAGGCAGGGAGTTTTACAACTTAGCAAATGAACCATTTACAACACAACCTTGAAATGTGGGGATTTTGTGTGCAATTGATTTGCTTCTCTCATTACCATTATGTAATTTTGGGTGTGGCATGTCATATCTGAGAATTTGTCACTTTTTCAACCAACCCCATCAGTTAGCTGCAGTATGTTGTGTGATTTACTTTTCAACTATCCAGACAGTAGGAAATTGCACATACTAGAGTTCAATAGAGGTCAACCAAAAACCACAGTCTCGAGTTGCATTGGGATCGTTTTTCTGGACCACACCCACACTGTGATGGCAAAAACAACAATTTAGAGCTTTCAACTGCATCACTTGAGCAGTGTGATTATGCAAACTAGGGGACGACAAGTAACCAGTCATATCTTCAACTGAGTATTCAAAGTCACCAACCAAGAGTTGGGATGAGGAGAAAGAGCAAGAGGCCCAGGGCCTTGAGGGGACTGATATTTATGTTGTAATATATTATTATTGTAGTAAATCCTCTTTTCACATGACCAAAGCACGACACTCGGCTCTAAAAACTAATAAGTGGATTTTATAAGTGACAAAGCTTCTCCAGTCAGTCCAGTGTGTGTGTGTGTGTGGTGGAGAAGTGCTATATGTGTAGGGAAAGCGTTGTATGAATGTGTGTGTGTGTGTGAATAAGTGAACGTGGCTTCCATTGTAAAGTCCAGTCCATTTACTACCTGTCTGGGAACAACACAGATAACATCTGTCCAGCAGCCAAAATAGGCAAATTTAGAAAAGCAAATTTAGAAAAACAAAGCTGTCCCTGCGGGAACATTCTCACCCTCTCACGTTACACGTTGAAAACAGACATTATTATGAAGCTGAGTCAGTAACATTGTCTGGATCAACCGTGAAAGTATCACAGATACAGTTTCACCTGCCCATTGTTGGTGGAAACATACCTGTGTGATGTGTAATCTCGACCATAAATACTCCCTCACTGTGCTGAAAACAGCAATCTTTCAGATGCAGCTAGTTCACTGTAATATATATATATATATATATATATATATATATATGTGTGTGTGTGTGTGTGTGTGTGTGTGTGTGTATGTGGCTGTAATGTTTAAGGTCCTTGTGAATGGTAGATATTTTGAATTTGAGAAATGCAAGCTTTAAAAGATGTTTTAATCAATGCTGGATCTTGGATATACATCCAAGTTGAGTTTAGTGAGTTTATCATGATTTTACAAGCTCATGAGTCAAAAACAAGACATTGTGTTCATTATTATTTTAGTGCCATTACTACTTTCTCAGCTACAGCAATAACACAGCTGATTCTCTCTCTCTGTGTTTCTTGCAGTTTCACCTACAGAAGTGAACATTATTGTGGGATCCGAAGACTCATTTCAGTGTTTGACCGAAGCCAACCCAACTGCAGAAATTACCTGGACAAGGTACAGTCGTTAAAATGGTTTCAATGAACTTTTCTTAAACAGACAAGATAAATTTTCATAATTCAAACTGAAGCCAAGTGAATTTGAATGAATTTGAATGTGCTCCAATGTTGCTCTGAACAGTTGTTGAATTTACTAATTTCTGTAAATTGTTCTCTCAAGTTTAATGTAAAATTAAAAATTTAAACTTAAACTTTACATTTTCACAACTAATGAGACGATTATTTAACTTTAGTTTAGTTAGGTTTATACACAGCCAAACGCATGATTAAGTTGTTTCCATTCACATATTTTTCTTTTTTCATGGTGAGACAATAAACTGGGTGTTATAGAAACTACTTGTCAAATAGGTTGCTAGGTCTTTGTTTGAGATGTAAAGTGATAAAACCAGCATATTGTTAATGACAGCAGCTGTGTTGTCATATAACCAGCATGAACAAATAAAGGCTAGGTGAAATTACGTGAGGGGGTGGGGGATTACCTGCAGTGTACCTGTTTCATCCACCTATTAAATGTAGTTACTCAACTTATCTTTTTTACAAAGTGATGTTAAACTACTGTCAATGAAACTGAATACTTTCAGTAGGTTTTTCACTTTCAAAGCTTTTAATGTGAAAAAAGTGCTGGAAGTGATGAATTGTATTAACAGAAGCATAACTTCGGTCAGGAAAAACAGATGCGAGTGACTGAACTGAAATTAACGGGTGAATGAAACCAGTACGTCTGTTAAAGACACTCTGATGTAACTGATATTTGAGCGTCATAAACGGTGGCTTTGTGGAAACAGATGGACAAAACTGATAGAGGATAGAGAAATAGTTTAAAATGTCACATCCTGAGGCGCTCCCATTGCTCAACTGGTAGAGCGTACCACTTAGGCTCAGTTCTTACTGAGCTACATGTCATCCCCTCTCTCTCTCCCCAACTTTCCTGTCACTATCTGAATAAAGGCAAAAACTACCCAAAAAAATCACACAGAGGTTTAAAGTGATTTCTCTGCTTTTCAATTCAGACCTTACTAAAATGTTTCCAATCATTTCTAATTGAGAGCTTAAAACCACTAAAACCAAGAGACGGTTCAGTTTCAAAAAGAGGAACTTACAGTCTAGTCAGACAGGTGTTCATCTACCAATAAAAAAAAACTGCCTTTCATGAGGTTCTATTGACTTACGCTGCAGAGGTTGTTTTGCAAACAGTGCAACTGTCTGTGATCCTCTGTTGAACATTTAAACAGTCTGATAATCCTATTAGCTTAATTTTTCAAAAGGGTGAATTATAGCTGGTTGTTGAAGGCATAGGCATAAACAACTGAGCAGGACTGTGTTAAAGCCCAGTCAGAGGCAGAGGGATGTGTTTCAATTACTTTAAAGGGAGTTTGTATTATATTCAGGGGGAAAACTATATAATATGCATAATAGGCAATTATTAGAATAAATTAACATCATTATTAGTCTTAATGTAGGTGGAGTAGAAGTATAAAGTAGCATAAAATTGGCATTCTGGAGGTATGGAGATAGAGGGAAGTAGTTGTGTCAAGTGTTTGGGTTAGTTGAAGGAGTGGACAGACCAGCTCCCACTTGCCTGAAAAGCTTTTCATAGCAATTCATGCCAGACTCCTCCCTCAGATGTTTTCCAGGTGAATTTGGAAAACATTTCTGAGGGAGTAGTCTGGCAAAAAGTAGTCTGAAAAAATACTGTTACAAAAAATAAATAAATTAGAGATGCTGGTAGGCAGATTTTTTTTACCTTTTTCAAGGGAAGCAACAATTTGAGTTTGCAGTGTTTTTCTGCCCTATGACTGCAAGTCCTTATTTTTTTATTTTTAAGAATTTTTGGGGCTTTTTGTGCCTTTAATGGACAGGACAGCAGAGAGACAGGAAATGGGGAGGCAGAGAGAGGGGGAATGACACACAAGAAAGGGCCGTCTGATGCAGGAGTCGAACTGGGAGGACTGTGGCCTCTATATATGGGGCGCCTGTGTATCCCACTGCACTACGCGACGCCCCTGCAAGTCCTTATTTGACTGCATATTTGCTGCACTGTCTTGTTTCTCTGCCTCAGATCTGGCCAGTCATTGCCTCAGTCACAAGTCCGCGTAGACGGTTCAACGCTACAGCTTTTGAGCAAGAGCTCTGCCTTGAATGGCCTCTACAAGTGTGAAGCAACTAATCGATATGGAACACGCCATGGTTACATCTATGTGCATCTGATTTCAGGTGAGGTCATGTTTGATCTGATTGTGGGTTCCTGTCAAAAAGTGATGTTTGGGGGGGGGGGGTTTGGCATTTATTGTCATCCTATTCTGTGTTTTAAATCCATTATTAATGTTTGTTTCATTCTGTTGCCATAAATAATTAAATGTTTGTGTGTGGTGTGTGTTTTTTGATTCAAAGAAAGAAAATAAATTATAGTGAAAATGAATTTCTGTAGTAAGAAATATAGATTGATCCCTAAGGAGATAGAGCTAGTACTGGAGTAAAGCAGCTGCATGAATGTCCTCAGGATTCATTCTGGATGTTCCCTGTAGAGCTATTATAGCTATATCCAACCGAAAGGACAATCCAGGACACACTCAGAGCACACTGAAGAATTATATATCCCATTTAGCAAGAGAAATGGCTTGGGATGCACTGTGCAAGGAGCTGAAAGATGTTGCCATTACAACACAGACAAGTGGAAGAAAATGAATGAAAGGATGACTTACTTCCCATGCAATACTTTGCACCCACTGTACCAAAGGAAAACATTCAAGTGTGTTGCAAGCCATGTCTTGTGAAATGCTGTCTCGCAGTCATGGTCATTTCATGTCTGAGTTTCTGTTGTAACTCTGGACCTGCCAATCAAGGGTTCAGCTGCATGGAGTGAGTCAACTAAATGTAACGCGGTATACGACACTACACCAAATGCTATGAAACAGCCCAAAAAAATACACTAAACACCTGTACATGTTGCTGCAACATTTTTACAATGTAAACAGAATGCTTTTTAAAAAATGGAAGTGTTAATAGTTTATTTTCATCAATTAACAAAATGCAGTGAATGAACAGAAGAGAAATCTAAATCAAATCAATATTTGATGTGACCAACCTTTGCCTTCAAAACAGCATCAACTCTTCTAGGTACACTTACAGTCTTTGAAGGAACTCGGCTGGTAGGTTGTTCCAAACATCTTGGAGAACCAACCACAGATCTTTGGATGTAGGCTTCCTCAAAACCTTCTGTCTCTTCATGTAATCCCAGACAAACTCGATGATGTTGATCAGGGCTCTGTGGGGGCCATACCATCACTTCTAGGACTTCTTGTTCTTCTTTACGCTGAAGATAGTTCTTAATGACATTGGCTGTATGTTTGGGGTCATTGTCCTGCTGCAGAATAAATTTGGGGCCAATCATACGCCTCCATGATGGTATTGCATCATGGATAAGTATCTGCCTATATTTCTCCGCATTGAGGACACCATTAATCCTGACCAAATCTCCAACTCCACTTGCAGCCCAAAACTTGCAAGGAACCTCCACCATGCTTCACTGTTGCCTGCAGACACTCATTATTGTACCGCTCTCCAGCCCTTCTGCTACAGCCAAATATTTCAAATTTTGACTCATCAGTCCAGATCACCTGCTGCCATTTTTCTGCACCCCAGTTCCTATATTTTCGTGCATAGTTGAGTCGCTTGGCCTTGTTTCCATGTCGGAGGTATGGCTTTTTGGCTGCAACT
Source organism: Seriola lalandi dorsalis (assembly GCF_002814215.2). Classification (NCBI taxonomy): domain Eukaryota; kingdom Metazoa; phylum Chordata; class Actinopteri; order Carangiformes; family Carangidae; genus Seriola; species Seriola lalandi. The sequence continues at coordinate 1,249,543 of NW_019525112.1, forward strand.
CTGAGTGGCTTGATTTAGATTATTCTTTTGTTCGCTCACTTGCTCACTGCATTTTGTAATTTGATAAAAAAAAATGAACAATTATTTATAATTTTGAAAGCATTCTTAGTTAACAGCATTTTTTCACACCTGCCTAAAACTTTTGCACAGTACTGTATATATACTGTATATATATATATATATATATATATAACCAGTAATATAAGACATGAGGAGCTCTCAACCCCTTTTGTCAAAGTAGCTCTGCAGAGTAAAAAAGGATGGAGACCCCTTCATTAGAAGTAATTTTTTTGCATAATACAGATGTATGCTTGTGCATTGTTTGTTCGACGGGCCAGAATATTCAACAGATGTTTTTGGCCACTCAGGAGCAGAAACGACACACGACTCCAACATGTCATCATATTTTAAGTCAATGTGATGAACTTGTTATCAAAAAAATGTGTGCTGATTTATACATCCAGCAGTTACAGAGCATCTTTATCACAGTCGTGCTTCTGGCCCCCTGCTGAATAAAAATCCAATGTTCACTTTCCTTTCGCTCTGTTTTGGTCTCCAACAACTACTGAGGGAAATCTTTTGCTCTCCACTGTATTCACCAGCTAGTTGTTAATCTGCCATTTGGTGCTGAGCATGTATTGTACAACTGATTTTTAGAGCTTTTCCATGTACGCAGCTGTCTGCTGCAGCCAAGAAATTGAGAACAGCACAAGTAAACCAGGTGAAAGTGAACCAGAACAGTAAAGTTGTAGGCTGGGCAGCTAAACGATGAGCTGAAACTCGATATGAAACTCTGTTAAGCCGAGGCGAGCTGCAGATTCTGGTGACAGTTCTCTTTCTTCATCACTACAATGACCCCTTTCACATTGTCTGATTGTTTTTATGTAGTCATTTGATAAATTCTTGTTATAAAAATATTAATTAGCGTTGCTATTGACTGGCTGGCAGCTGTCACCAATCACTGATCACAGAGCCTGACAAAAGTTGCTCAGCCATAAATAAGCACTAACAAGTAAACTGTTTCCCACCAGTTTTTTTTTTTAACAAGAGCCCCTGACCTGATCTGATTTAATTAAAGGATGCAAGTGTTGAAGCAAAAAAAAGATAAACTGGCACTGTATTTCCTCTAACTTTATTCTTCTTTCTTGTGTTCTCCCTACAGGGAACTGCACGGCTTGTTGGACCCTATTTGGTCTTTTGCTTTCCCTGAATGTCATTGGTGCCACAGTGTGGTACCTTATTAAAAACAGGTACCAAGTAAAGTAGTACCGCATATTACATGCAAATCTTTTGTGGTATATTAATTGATGGTTCATTGTTTAGGACAAACGAGGGCACACGTGAGGGGAGGCAGAAGGTCCGAACAACTTCCAATGAGTCTGAAATGGCAGTTGCGGAACAACCGACATAGGTAGAAAAAACACGTACAGTACTTAATTTTTTTAAATACTTTTTGGCTCTTTAATTTTTAGATTTCAGATTTTAAAGTTAAATCTGTGTGCATTAATACATTATTTGAAACTACAACTCTTCCTGAACACATTTCATTATGTCTATTTTTCTGGAAAAACTGGAAACTTTCCAACACCATTTGTTTACAGTGTTGCAGCAGAGCTTTTCTTCTCAGTTATTGTCTTTTTTTTTGATGGTCTTTCAGAAATCCGCAGATACCCCAAAAATCTTTGCAAAATCATTTGATACTAAGTCTTGTTGTAATCAGTTGTTTTGCATTGTCTTGCTTAGAGATTTATTTGCCATCCGTGGAAGAAACGGCATCCTCAACAGTTGGACTGCAGGCGGTTTACAGGCTCCACAGCTGACATGGTTCATTCCTGCATCTGCTGGTTAGTGAACAAGTGCAACAGTCCAGGTGGTGTGTATCAACTCATATCCCTGGCTCTATGCTGCTTGTTAGGTTACATTTTCATTTCGGAGTGTCTGTCCTGCTATGGTCATGTTGCATTAAGATCTACTTTATCTACTGATGATGTCTTAAAAACGACTAGCGTTGTGTTTGGCGACTCTCTTCTGTCACTCTGCGAATTTACATATAAATAAACGGACACATTTTATGATGTAGGCCGAAAATGAGCTTCCCCTCCTTATAAGACCGGCGCCGCCACTGGATAAGACATGTTTGTGCCTTATTAAAGAGCAATAAAAATACAAAAAAGCTTTTTTAGCGAATATTATCTGTTAGAGCTAAACCCGTTTAGTGCATTGAAGTGCCGGATGATAAACCCAATTCTAAGTGACCAGTTTTAAAAAATGCAAAAATATATAAATAAATAAAATAAAGGAATTTCAAATTACTTTAAAAAATGCACTCAAGGCAAAACAGGGCTTGAAAAGAAATAAAGTTTATTTGCCTTTAAATTGGTGCACCTTAACTTTCAGAACCACAGGTTTCAACCTAACTACTGTTAGCCTTTACTGTTATGTTCTTCTTGAAATGATGCTAAAGAAAGTTCTGGTAGATTGATCTCCTGAATGAGGTTGGTTTTAAAGGAATGTTTTAAAGGAAGTGTCTTGGTAAGGTGTTGGGCCACCACGTGCAACCAGAACGCTATCTTTCTAAAAAGATATTCCCTTATCTTACACTTACACTTGGAGTGGTGTGACGATACTGATAAGCATGTATCACTTTGAAAATATTTTTCCTACCATCTGCACATTGTTAAATGCTGCTTCTCCAGGCCAGACTTGTCTGACAGTTGGCAAACACATGTTTCCCGTAGCCTGGGGAGTGTCTGGAAAGGATGCACATTTGTCTGTGTTATATTTAAATAACCAAACATGTATGGGAGAAAAATGCTATCACTGTTGATTACTACAACAGAACATATTTCTTTACCAGGTCCATGGCTAATTTTATTTATACCAACACTCAAACATCTTTATTTAATCAAGTCAATTTAATTGTGCTCTATGTTCTCAAGGTACGATCACACTGAAGGTTGAAGATACAGTCAGTGTTATGAGTTTCTCAACTACTGAAACTAAAGCTAACTAACATCCTGTGTGTTGAGTGTCTTGAAATGTCTTCTACATTTGCAAACAGTATGTGCTTTATCTTTATCTCTCTGCTCACACCCGTTTGTTAGTTAAAAAATGCTGATAAAACTGTTTGTTAAGCAGATTATTTTTTTCCATAAGTGTCTCACCAGCTGTATTTTGAGCTCCTTAGTTATTAGTTAACACACTGAAATAACTGAACTCAGACTGAAGTCAGCAAGAATGCCATGTTCAAGTTCAATGAAGGTCAAAATGAAGATCTGTGTTACAATCTGCCTTATTGCTGTTATTACAACTTTTCTGATCAGCATGCTAACATGCTCACACACCTCAGTCATGCCGCCGCCAGTAGTAGACTGGTCCTTTTCCTGGTAATCCTTAAATCGGTACTATTCATTAGTAAATGCCAGATTTACCCTCTCTTGCTCCCACTGAACCATTTCCCCCACTTCCCTTCTCCCTGTTCTGTGCACAGGGCACAAATGCTCCACTGTTACTGATTAATTGGAATACTGTTGCGTTCCTCGGTCTGAGGCACTTTGTTAATTTCCCGTTTTTAGAGCAAGTTTTTTGTAGGAATACTAAACGGACAGCTAGCAGACCATGAGGAGATATTCACTGAATTTGACAAAAAGTGAATTGGATTAGAATCACTAACAAACTAACTACCCTCTCTTGGAGTTCACATTAGACTCCTTTTAGTCCCATAAAACTAAAGCGGCAACATAAGTTTTTCTCAAAATTCCCCAGTAAAACAGGAGTAAAAGTAAAAGTGGAGTCAGAAAAAAGGGAGTCTAACTCTAATCTGCTCATCCCTGCTTGAGGTTACATTAGCCACTAGCATCATAACACACCAAACATTCTGACTGAACTGTTGCATTGTGGGTAATGTAGGTTTACATATTTTTTGTGGTTTTTTATATTTAATTTAATGTGTTGTGTGTTCAAGCTGTGTATTTTGAAATGATGCAGAAAAATGTTCCTAGTGTGCCTTTTCATTTTAAAAACATCCATTGATTGTTTTTAAATGATTTCTTCTGTTAATTGAAGTGCTGAACTTATTTGCTTTTCCCTTGAACTGTATTCCAATTAAAGAAAGTTAAACATTACAAATACCCCAGGCTCTCTGCACTCAAATATTTCTGTATTTACAGTGTGTACACACATACCCTTGATTCCTAATCTGCAATGTTTATTCAACTGTACACAAATACTTTCCCACCATATCACACACAGTATTTCAGAGTTTCAGGACTGTGTTTTGCCCGTTAGTGTGCCTTTTATTTACTTAAAAATACAGCCACAACAAAAACGAAAAAGTAGGTCAGTTTTATGACTCAGCTTTGACCATGTGAACAGAAGTAACAGTTGTCACAAGTGCCAGTCCCGTGGAATCAGAGAAGCCCTTTTGCAATAGACAGGAAAGAATGACTTGGCTGTAACTCTGTAAGTCAGTTGAGCACTGTTGTAATCAATGTCACTTTAGGCCACTTGTAAAGCTGCGGAGGGTTTCTTGCTACATAGTGCTGTTAGTGGTCAAAAACTCATACCTTGAGCTGTGGGACTTCAAAGAAATGGGCATTTATTATTTAAGGAGGTTTGAATAAAAGCATAATGGGAAATGCAGGTTTAAGTGTTTCGGAGCTTTCCTCATTCGAGACTAAAACTCAGGATGTCTCAGTCTCTTCTCTCAGTCTATTCTTTTTTAATCATCTGTCTTTTGTCCCTCAACTTTATGGAAGTATAACACTAAATGACTGAAATACCCCCCATTAAGTTTAACCACCATTATCATTATTCAAATTCACAAAGAATCTGAGCTCTACTGAATATACTGTAACTCATGAACCTCAGCTGTTTATATTCGCTTTCCTAACTTATGAACTGAAGAATTTACTTGCTGTTTCATATTTTTTAACTGAATTTCATTCCAAATAGTAACGACTTTGAACATAAATAAACAAAGAATTTAGACTCCACATTCTAAATGAGTCGACCTAAACTAAAAGTCTTCACCCAGATACAATGATACAATTTTTTTTTTTTTTTGAGCGATTCATGGTTATTTTTAGTTAATAATCTCTGGCATCTATGACTGTTCAAACAACTGATAGAGCTGCTATATGTTCCATGGAACCATGCAGTATCTCTGCTGCCAGTAAAAACTGGACTGCACTAATCATTATTTTTATATTAAGATAATGAGTGGAAGGACAACAAATCCACAGGAAGTCACCTGAATCTGCACCTCCTCTCAGTTCAAGTTTTAATAGGTAACTGTTTGATGACACATTTATCATAACTTATTTATAAAGGTGGCATAAGTGATCAGACAAACATTTAATGCAGCTTTCAAGGGGCAATTTGTAAGTTTTGCCATTACTACATAGGCTAATCAATGTTAGCATTAACAGCCGTTTAACTACCAGTCTAGAAGAAACGTTCTAAGTTCAGCATTAAACTTAATTCCTTTACTCGTTAAGAGTTGTGTCTCCAGCAATGGAAAGCAACTCTCTTGTTTTGCTTTTATTTCTATCACTTTTCTTCTTCTGCAGTTAGCATGCTAACTAGCTAGCCATGGTCTGACTGGACTTTCTTGCCACTTCCGGAAGAGTCTAGTCTGCCCTTGTGTTGTTAACACGATGGCTGAAGCTCTTGGAAAAACTGTTGAGTAAACAGCTGTTCATGCTAAGTCTGACTATTTAGCAATAGCAAACTTTCAAATAGCTCCTTAAAGCATTTACTCTGCTCTTCATTACATATTATACATGTCTTGAGAAAGCAGTTTAAAATTGTACATTATATAAAATAGCCAGGTTTTCTTTTGTGATGTGTTTGTAGTCCAAGAAAGATGGTTTCATTTTTTTTCTCACACATTTGTTATAGCAGTTCGCGTGCTCATTTCCTTTCTTCAGTTTCCTTTCCTTTTCAGCACTTAATATCAGCAAGCTCTCGTCTTGTAATGATGAGGCTGCTGATAATTTTGTTGTTGTCTAGCATAAATTTCAAGGCAGTTCTCATAAATGTCCTCTGACTGCGCCTGCCATTGAAAAACACAAAAAACAGGAATAGAGCATAAATTACAGTGAACTTCGCAGCTTGCAGTCAGCTCAATTTGAGCTCAGTCTCTTTGCAAAAACAGAACTTAATATAAAATTGTTTTGTTGGTAATTGAATCCAAGATGAGAAAACTTCTTATAAAATCTCAGATGATGATAATGATAAGATCATTGTTGTATTACCATTTCTGCAGTGTGAGACTGATTGCCATTCCTACGAAGGACAGTGACATTTTGTTATATTCTTGCAGTATAATGCCATTAGAAGTACATCTTTATGAGCGTAGAGTCATGTGTTAAAGAATAACTGAAAGCAAAGCTTACTCTGCATGCCGATTGTAGATTCTTCGCAGAATGATCCAAGCAATTATAAAGATCAAGCAACACACACAAGGAACAATAACTGCCACAGGAATCAGCTTATTCCAGTTTTCCTCGTGTCCTGGGAGGGAGAAAAAACAGAAGTCATTTCACCACAGGTGAATTTAAATTCATTTAATTTAAAGTCAGCTTGCAGTCATGTAAAGACTGTTTAATTTTTGTGTATATAAGATGACTGTCGCATAAAGGATGTGATGCTCTCTTGCATTGTGGTTTCTCAAAATACCTGCAAGCACTTACGTATGCCACAGTGGAATAATGTGTAGTTGTACTGTGCTAAGCTGGAAATTTTCTTCATTAAGTTTGAGTGAAAGGGTTATAAATTGTAGAGACAGACATGAAGTCGATGCCAGTGCTGTAATACCAGTGTAGCTCTTTTGTGTGTACCTAGGTGTGTGCATTGTTTGCACAGCTTAAGTATATAGCATAGTAAATGTTGGCCATGTCCCCCATCTTCAATAAACTCATTCACTCTGTCCCTTTTTCACATCCTGTTTTCTTTGCTGTGGCCACAGACATTGCTTATGTTTAGTGTAATCTTTTAATTTAGGACTGGTAGCATACCTGTAATTATCAGCTGCCACTTTTGTTCCAGCACTCCTTCGGACGTGGTGGAGTAACAGGTGTAGTTTCCTGTATGAGACTTCTGGACTCTGTCTATGACCAGTGTGTACTGTTGGGTCTCTGACAGAGATATATTCATCTTCAGGCTTTCAGCTTCTTTAGTGATGTATATAGCTTCCCTTGGTTTGAAGCTGATCAGTAAAAATCCATTCATTGTCCATGTCAGCTGTTGGAGCGTGGCGTTTGTCTTGTTACAAGGCAGGATCACTCTGCTGCCAGCTACCTCAAAGATGGTGTTCCCCTCTGAGAGCGAAACAGAAAGCTCAAATGATGGATTTTTTTTTTGACATTTGTCAGTTTGACATTTTGAGAAATCTATTTGCTTTCTTTCTGAGAGTTAGATGAGAGGCTCAATGCCACTGTTATGTGCTCGGTAAATAAAGCCACTTCTAGCAGCCAGTTATCTTAGCTCAGTATGAACACTGGAAACAAGGGGGAGGTTGGGACTGCTGCCCTTGATCTGTCCAAAGATGATAATATCCAGCTACAAGCACTTTTTAACCTCACCAGTGAACAAAAACTGAGGTCTAAAAATAAGAATTTGTGGTTCAGTCAGAGAAAAGCAAGGTAGCATATTTCCCAATATGTCAAACTCTTCCTGTAGCTCAGTCTCATTGTCAGAGTAATGGTGTTGAAGATTAGTTTTACCTGCTGGTGAGAAAATCCAGAACACCCAACATATCAGAGATAATATCCCGTTGATGCCCAAATATCTAGAAAAAGCTTCCATTGCACCTTAACACAAAGATAATTTTACTATAAACATTGTCATGTTGGTTTACAATGTGATCGACCAGAGAACAGAGCTTGAACGAAAATATTGTACTTTTCCTAAATATTTTACTTTCAGTGAACTTATATAAGCATAAACGCCCCACAGTCACACATTAACATAATAAAGGCTATTACTCAAAATCTGTTACAAGAATTAAGGCTGCTCTGAGAATCTTGTATAAAAATACTGAGAATGTCAAAAAAAAAAAAAAAAAAGAGGACTTCCTTCTGACCCAGATACTATGTGATAAATATGGTAACTACTTACCAGTAGCAAGTATCTGTGCTCTTGTTCCAAGTTCCCCAATTCTAAGCTACAGCTTGAATGTTACTATAGGACAACATAAAGGCAAATATGTAAGAATAATAATAATAATAATAATAATAATAATTAAATGTCAAGTCTCTGTGTACGATGATGTACTGACGTGTGTTAAGATTGAGCTTAGCCAGACCCCTGCACACCCACATAGCAGAAACTGTTTCCATACAGGAAATGAACTGACTGTTGGTCTGCGGTAGCCATACGGGTAAGTTGTTTTTTTGTGTTTTTATTTGTTTGCATCTTGGTGGTTGCAGAATATGTTGTGAGCCATTACTCAGATGCCCAGTGAATAAATTTGTTTCAGAAATGCAGCTGACCCTGATCATGACCTCCAGAGTGCGAGAGGCCTTAGATCACATTCAATGTTTTCATTTAATGCACAATAAATTTAAAAAAAAAAAAAAAACAACACAAAAACAAATCTACTGACAAATGATTTTCAGAACGCTACCAGGTATAATCTGTGTACCGTGAAAATGAAAATGCAAACTGAAACTTTCGCACCTGAAACTGAGCTCATGATGTCAGCCCCTATCATATGACCATGAAGTCTGTTTGCCTTTGATACAGCGGTAACATTCTCACGGGTTTGTTTTCTGGAGTCTTCTACCGTGTCTGGAGTTTATAATGCAACTGCTCCATTGTCGGGGTTGACCTGTTTGGTTAGTTTGAATGAATAGTCAAGCAAACCAAAGAATATAGTAGATGTACTGATGTAAGTGCCACATTGCAATATGTGAGCACACACCCAGTTACAAAATGCAATGATAACATTTCTTTGGTGGTGGTTTGGTTTTTAAGAGTGCATCTGTTTCAATGGGCTGGGAAACTTAAGGCATCTCAGTAGTGGAAAGTTTACTCGCTCGCTCACTCAGTGTACTTAAGTACACTCTTAAGGTACTTGTACTTTACTGGAGTTACATTTCAATTACATTTCAGGGGGCAATATTGTACTCCACTACATTTGACAGCTATAGTTAGCTGTTACTTTTAAATTCAAGGTTTTATGCAATGGATAATATAACAATCTTTTAAAACACAACCTTTTAGGCCTCTGACATCAAAAACAATGTGGAGACTGGGTTTAAACTGTTTAAAAAGTAGTTCAGACTAGCTCCACCTCCAGCAGCTACAACCGTAACATGCTGCTTACGCACTGATGCTTCAGTATTACATTAATACATACAGTATACGTTAGGGATGGGTACAAGTACTCGTTGACGTCATTATTCGAGTAGCGTTTCACTACTCGCACACATGCGCACGTGTTTTTGGCTGCATTAGTTCAACTGTTGCCGTTACGTGCACCATGGCAGCCAAGTGCAGCCGAGTGCAGCCGAGTGTACCCGAGCGGAACGTTAAACATGTGTTTCCAGTCGGACGAACCAAACCAGTACCTTTACTTTAATAGCCTACTTTTAACTACATTCTGCTGCCTTTAAGAGTATTTTTATGATTGTATTGGTACTTTTACTTAAGTAGAGGCTCTGAATACTTCTACCACCGATCTCGTTGCAATGTGGAATATGATTTTAAAGCCACACATACACAGCTCATTTCTCCTCTTTCTATAAATGATATATTTTTTGATTAGGAATGTCTGCAATGTTTTATGCTTGTTGAAATTATCTAAAAAATAAAAACACAATTTCAATAAGGTCCAGTTCTTACTTTGAGACCTCCTTTCTATAAACAAAGACAGTGAGGCTGCATGGTTCCAGGAATGAAAAATACCTTTTACAGTAATGCCCCCTTGTGGTGATTTAATCACAGTCCTCTCAACATTTCAAGAATCAGACATAATTTGTGAATAAACCTTATATTTTTCATGTCTCATTAAAGTTAACTGAGTAAACCCCTGTGCATGAGTAAGCTGATGTTGCCTCCTCAGTCCAAAGACATTTTCACCATTTGTTTTTGTAAATACACCAAAAAGCTACTTTTACAGTTAAATACTGATGAATGATTAGCAGTTTACTGTTTATTTACACAGGAGCTATATTTGCAGATTTTTTTACTGTTAACTGCAATACATACATAAAACATGCTACAGTATAAGCTACTGATAAATTAGCTGCTAACAAAACAGTGATTCCTTATCTTTTTCTGAGTGACATTCCCCGTTTTCCAGGACTTTGCCTCGTTCAGCCTTGGTGCCTCTATAGGATTTATCCCCATGAATGGCCTGAAAAACAAAAGTGTATTAAGTTGGTGGGGGAAAGGAAAGTGTATTCATTGACATAATCTGTTAAAGCACATATCTTGTATCAACAGCACTGTCCTTTACGACAAATACATAAATACATACACACACAAAGTAACAGTTGGTTTCACCATGATTAGTGTCAGAAAAGCATCACAAACTCAAGACACACACGGTTCTCTAAATGCTCAAAGCTGCTGTGAGCTCACAGTACCAGTTGAAGGATGTAAACATCTCACCTTTAAATGAATTCCAGCGTGAACGTACAGTCATCTTGGCACTGAAGATTGAAGCTGTAGTAAGTAGAAAAGACTGCTGCAAGCACGGTCAGCTGGCTGAATGCCCTCACAAAGGACATGCCCCTCAATGCTGATCATGAAGTGGTGAATACAGCTTCATGATGTCTCAGTGGTTCCAGGGAAACAATCCTTTTACGCATTCACAGAGACCTGCTCTTTTTGCTATACACACACACACACACACACGCGCGCGCACACAATAAGGCGTTAGCAATGACAGTTGAGCTAGCTAGCTAACATTAGCAAACAAGCTCCCATTCAATTCAGCCAGACAGTAAAGTAACGTCCAAATAAAATCAGCAGCGTCCTTTGGAGACGTACACTGGGCGGATGTTAACACAAAGTAAGGTTAAAAACAAAACTCACCTTGTAATTTCGAGGGTCAGAATCTGAAGCCCAGCTCCTCAGTCTGTCTCACGGTGAAACTGCCAGTGATAAAAAAAAGTTACCAGTCTAGTGTTACCAGTGTTTTCAGATCACAGCAGAAGGATAATGACTTTAAAACTTAATTCATATTCAGTGCGCTTTGCATTTACTCTGAATGCAGTTCAAAAAACCCTAAACACAAAAGATCAGGAGGAGATCTCGGGGTTTAAAAGACTAACATTACAAGTAAAATGCTCGTTTTGTTTTACGGTAGTCTACAAGCTACTCAATACAACTTGATAAGAAGTTATGTATTTTGCCTAGACTAACAAGCAAAGCAAAACAAAGGCACTCACCTATTCTTTTGAAGGATGAAGATGGGTGAAAAAAAAAAAAAAATTCAACTCCACTGTCCAGTCAACTGTCTCAATCTTTCCCAAAATGCATTGCAAAAAAATACTAAGTTACCGTTCTCTCCTCCAAGCAATAATACTGTAAAATACCGTTATAAGCGGGGAAAAACAAATACAGTAATGTACTGCATTTAAAGATAATACTGTTGAAATTTTCACATAAATTTACAGCAATCTGTGTGGATAAAATGTAAATGTGTTGCCCATTGATGTAACGGGCACGTGTAGGACTCAAATGTAGCACACAGTTCAACAAATGCAGTTTGTAATTACCTTTACTTTTACCTAGACAGAAACTGGAGCAGGGTTCAGACGAGAAAGGTAAATCAGAGACCAACAGGTTCAACAACGGGGAAATCAGTCCAAGAAATGCTGGACAGTCTTACATGGAGAAAAGCAACGACAATCTGGCAAAGAAATGACTGGAAAGCAGGGGTTTGTGTACTGGGTGAGTGTAATCAGGAGAACCTGTTTGACCAGGTGACTGGAGTTGGCTCGATGAGGTGACAGTGGCTAATGCAGGGAGGTGCAGGAGAACAGGGTGAAAGGAAAATTACTGAGTGGGAGCTGAGTGACAGGGAGTGGTGACGTGAAGCAGGTGACCTGAGATGCAGAACTGTGACAATAGATTTGAATGTGTGTTATAGGCCTTCGGCAGACTTGTACAGTGCTGTATGCACCCTGCTTCTTCTCCACTGTGTGATTGCATAGGTTTCATTATTTTGGGAAAAGGCACCACGTGTATGTGCATGCGTATATGTGTATGTGTGAAACCGTTGAGTTGTATGTAACTGCAGTACTTGAGTAAATGTCCAATTAAATTAAATGTCTATGTTTCTTTCTACCATTCTCTGCCGCAGGTTTAGCCACTGTTCAAGACCCTTTTAAAATCTTTAATTTAATGTATTTATACAGAACTGTCTGTCAGTTATCTAAACATACAGCATTGTGAACGTTAATGATTTTTGAGTGTGGGTGTTTATGGGTGCTGGGGTGTGTTTTGCAGAGAAACACTGACACAACACTTCTAGACCACGTGTGACTTTTTATTGCGTTGGTTCACATCCCAAAAGAAGATACTGCCACACATCTATCAGCAAAGAAGACTACAAGTTAGTAAAAAGGATTTGTTTTCTTTCCAAAGATTAATCTTGTCTTCTTACAAACATACAGGCAATGCCATATTCTTAAAATACAAAAAATCATACATTACCAGTCATATCGATGTACACAAGGACCAGCATCATGCTTTGATTGAAACACTGTTTAATGCTTTAATGTATTTGATTGAAGGCGCTCTTGGATTATGGGAGGCGAAAGGATGGCTGGGGGTCACAAAGGGGTCAAAGCTGCCTTCTCTCTCAGAGTTTCTCTAGAGCCATTTGATCATACCCCCGAAACCAACACTGTGAGGTGTGTCTGTGTGTGTGTGTGTGTGCGCGCGCGCACGTGCGCATGCACAAAGGCACATGTATGAGCGTAAGCTTGCACTATGATGTATGTTTTATGCACTAGTATCTTCTTTACATCATTATATTATCATGTTAATACCTGTTATTTAAATATTTGAGCTGCACAGAGACGTGTTCCTGTGTGTGTGTGTGTGTGTGTGTGTGTGTGTGTGATTGTGTGTGGCTGTGGGTGTGGGTGAGTATGTGTGTGCTGAGGGGCCGCATACAGAAATGAAACTCAGGTTTAAAAAATAGCAAATAAAACATCAAATTCACATAGGTCCCAGAGCAATATACGCTCTTGCTACAATCTTACAACATTTGAGAAGTTACATTTACAGATAAGGCACACAGGAAATCATACAGTGGCAGCTGTTTGAATAAACAAAGCCAGAGAATGTGAGAGGAAGATTTGTGATAAAGCTAAGGCATATTTTAAGGCTTAATGCACTTTGTATTAAAATACTTGCTAATGATTTGCAAAGAAATTCATCTTCTTTACTCCAATAGATGCACGATACCACAGCATGGGCATTTTCTGTCTTTACTCTATTGAGTTTGTGAGATTAAATCAATCTTGTGATCACAATTATAACTTATGTGATTCCTCTAGACAGTAAAATAACTAAAAACAGCTGTTCTGCACATTATGTACATTATTAGACATGAGATAGGGCATTATGTACAGGGGGAGTTGCCCCTAGTTGTTTGTTTCTCTCTGAATTTGAAAGTATGTCACAACTATGGTGTTTTCTTGCAGGGTAAGGACCTACTGTGGTCACATAAAATCAAGTAGAAAAAAATTTTCACAGCCAGGTCAAGGATGCTTGTTTTCATTGATGAGCGCGGTTTCTTTTATTGTCTCGCCTCGAACAATACTTTGTGCTGATGGTGCATGATCTTTATCGCCCGGACGCCTGTTTGTACAGCACGAAAAGAGAGGATTTGGCCTGAGGTCGCTACTATAGTTCATTCTCTGATAGGGCAAAATGAGCCCTGCTCTCTTCCATGGACAACTGATATCACAGTACATCGTTCTACGTAAAAGCTACAAAACATAAGCAAATCTAAAATGCAGAGATGCAGATTCACATTGAAAAAGACATTCAACATGTGGTCTTTTTTTTTTTTGTTGTATGTTTTTTTCCTCACTAACTCAGCTCTGGCTGTGCTACCTGGTATATAAACATGAAAAGGAGAGAAATGCTCTGAAATTCATGCACATCTCTCTTCACTTGAAAGAATCCTGTGTAAATGGATGCATAGATGAGGTGTTATGAGGGTTAAAGGCCTTGCACAGAGTTTAAACCTCTGAATGTGCAAAAAAAAAAGAAAAAAGAAAAAAAAAGAAGGTACGCTCTTCTCAACCTGAAAATGGACTTTTCTTCTTCTTCTTCCCAAAGAGCTGTATACCTGTAAATGTACCGGCCATCTCACCCGTTTGCAGCCACATGCAGCATTTGCAGTATGTCGCTGTCTGAATGGGAATGAAAGTCAGTGCCTAACTACAGCGAAATTACTGATTTGCAGACACACAAGTATATTATAACTCTCTTTTCCCTATCCACTCAAACCCCATGTAAAATGTCTAATCCTCCATTGTATATGATTAAAACTCTTTCAATAGAAAAAGATGTTTCTAAAAATTGAACATGGATTTTCATCAAGTAAAAACATTTCCCACCTGCATGTGTCCTTTCCACATTTTTAAATATAAGAACACGCTTAATAAAAAACCTACTCCTCCCCTCTTTAACTTCTACTTTTTATGATATTTATTTTTTATCACAAACACTCAGATTTTTTTGTCGTTTGGTAGAATTGTTGCCCATGTCTTCAAGGTTTTAAAAGGTTTTAAATCTATCCCTGTTGATTTTGTTTTTCATCCACTTGTTTTTGACCTGCCTGTTCAAGAGTGTGTGTTGTTGTTGAGTTAGGTGTGTGTGTGTGTGTGTGTGTGTGTGTGTGCGTGTGTGCTCTCTCTTATGTTGAACATTTTGTGTGTGCAGGTGTACATGCGCTCGCTCTCTCTCACAGGTTCATACGGTGAGATCGTCTGACCTGGCCCTGCTGCTGGCTTTGCTCAGTCGGCTCAGCGGTCTGGTGTCTTCTATCGTATCCGCGGCCTCCATCCCTGCCTCCACTGGAGTTACCCCCTCCCTGTTCACTGCCTCCTCTACCTCCACATCCTCATCCACAGCCTCCTCCACCCTCTCTGCCTCCACCTCTGCCAGCTGCACTGCCGGCTGCTCTGCCGGCTGCTCTGCCGGCTGTACTGCCGGCTGCACCTCTTCTGCCTCTGCCTCTGCCTCCTCCTCCTCGTGTAATGTCACCCCCGCTGTCTCAGTGGTCTGGGCGTAAGAGGGCAGTGTCTCGTCATACACCTTAGAGATGTCCTCCATCGGCAGCACCTCTTCCGCCTTCTCCTCCAACGCCTGGAAGGTTTGGGCCCCTCGGCCAGCCTCCATGCCCACCTCAGCCAGCGGGTAGAGGTGAGTTACGGGGGGAGCTTTCTCCTCCTCCAGCAGCCTGTAACCTTTCGCTCTCTGCAGCGAAGGCACAGCTAGGGGGGGCAGGCTCTTCCCTTGTGGCGGCAGGGGGGCCGACCCCTCACCTTGGGCTGGGGCTGGGGCCGGCTTACGAAAGACAAAGCGAATTTTCTTCAGGCCCAGGTGGCTGATCTCCACAAAGTTGAGGAAGAGCGAGACACAGGCCACAGCCAACATGAAGATGATGAAGACGGTCTTCTCTGTGGGTCGGGACACAAAGCAGTCCACCGTGTTGGGGCAGGGCCAGCGGCTGCATTTGTACAGGGGCAGGATGCGGAAGCCGTACAGGAAGTACTGGCCCACCACGAAACCCACTTCAAAGAGTGTCTTGAAGATGATGTGGCAGATGTAGGTCCTCAGCAGGGTGCCCTCCAGTCGGAACTTCTTGCTACCTTTTGTGCTGGTCTCCTTAGTGGTGCGGACGCTTCCCTGGTCAGGTGCCAGAGGGAGTCGCTCCTCACTCAGCTCCTGCTGCCGGCTAAGTTCTGCCTCCTCACGCTCTTTACGTTTCTCCTCCATGTGGACATGGTGCACAGCGTGACCCACGTACACTAGAGAAGGTGTGGACACAAAGATGATCTGCAGCACCCACAGGCGGATGTGGGAGATGGGGAAGGCCTCGTCGTAGCACACGTTCTCACATCCAGGCTGCTGTGTGTTGCAGACATAGTCAGACTGCTCATCGCCCCAAACGAACTCCGCCGCCGTGCCCAGGATGAGAATACGGAAGATGAAGAGCACTGTGAGCCACACTCGGCCGATCACCGTAGAGTGCTCGTTAACTTCCTCTAAAATATTACCCAGAAAGCTCCAGTCACCCATGATCGGTCCGTAGCACTGCAGAATGAAGGGTGGGGTAGGGAGGGACATAAAGGGTGCAGATGGACAGGGAGGGTGGGGTAGGCAGGACAGACAGGGGGAGGGGAATAGAGATTGCCAAAAAGTAAGAAATGTAGGAGAGGAAAACTCGAAAAAGTAAAAAAATCAAACCTAAACCCTAATTTCATGCTATTGCACATGTTTCTGTAGGAAAACCTGGAGAATTTGAAACTTTTTAAGATCTGAAATTGAGGCTTTTCAGTCCATTCTGTTTGCATTGTAAGAATATAAAAAACAATCTCTCCAATATTAAATTCAACCTTCAACGACACATTGACTTAGCTGTAGTGAAGGCTGCTTCTCAATGTAAAGATTAGTAACTTTGTCGAACATTAACAAAGGTGCAAACCAAAAAATCTCTTGCTTTAGCTGTAAAAAAAAATCCACACAACAACTCACAAATAAAAACCATTAAGAGAGATCAATAAGTAATATATAGTCCCCTCTTCTGTAAGGTATGATATAGGTTAAATGTAATCAAATGGGCAACTTGCCACAGCTGCGGCTCCGGCGAAGTTGAGTCCTGTCCCGTTCTCTTGGCACCCGGCAGGGAAAAGTGAACTTTTTTCTGCCCTCTTTCCCACCTAAAGCCCTGTCCTTGTCGCCCCACTGAGCAGATGTGAATGAATCGGCTCTGATGGTTGGTTTTTAGTTTGCTGCAATATTTAAGCTTGGAGCCAGACGGCCTTTATTTGCCGGGCGACGTGTGGTGACGCAGGAGACAATAGGATCAACGGAGCCAGAGCAGGGATGTATGGGAGCAGGCCTCAGGCTCCCACATCAACATGGACACTGTACAGCCAGGGCACAGGGTCCACGGCAGAGCAAGTCCAGCTCCATGCATGCAACTTCCTCACACATGTGTACTGTATGTAGAAGTACAGATACAGTAGATGAAACAACAACAGCAGCTGGTGTGCCTCCAGCTGCACTGCCATAGCCAACATTAGAGCAGAGAGGCAGGTCAGTGACAAACTATCGGCTCAGACAGGGATGAAGGAGAGTTTATGTCCTCGTGAATTAACACTGGACATTGTTGTTTATACAGCTATTCAGAGGAGGCAGCAGTAAGTTCATTTCAACAATTATTATAGATTTTAATATGATAAATGCTCAAACCCTGGAAATATTTTGTTTATTTTGTCCAGACAAAGTGGGGGTGGCAAGTTCTTTCACTTTTTTTAATTGAATGAATGAATGAATAAATAAAAAAGATATATACAGCAATAGCAGTCAGCATGGGCTTTACAAGACACCACAAATCAATATAAGCCTGATCCAGAATGCAATGTATGAATTTTCAAACATTTTGATGCATTAGGAAAATTTTCACAATAAAATCTTCAGACCTTGTGTCTACAACTAAATTGATAAATCACTAACAAAGACATTTACTGTACCATACTGGAGAAATCAGAGTAAATACTGATTAAAAAGACTATCTCACCTACTATCCCTGGCTTTTGAGACAAAGTTAATTAAACTAAAATATAAAATTCAACAATTTACAATAAACATTTCTGAACATCTGTAAACCTGAATATTTCAGCATGTTGCTGAGCCATTTCATGGAAAATTTACATTCTAGATAATATGTGCAGTACAAAAGAAAATGGGTCTCACTCTCCAGTTCTCCCAAATCACCACAGCTCACATATTCTGTTTTCCTCATAACTGTTTTTGAATCTGCAAATCTCAATGGCCAAAAGAATTATTTTATTTATTGTGATCTTTCTCTGATGTAGACAAATAAAAACTACACACATTTTATTTGTGGCAGTGCTTTATAAATAGTGCAAATTCTGGAGTAAATCTTTGCTCAAAGATCAGTGCTATCAAATGTGAGTTTTCACATAGTAGATAACTCTGTCCACCGCAGTGTGTTCATTTGTGTGTGTGTGTGTGTGTGTGTGTGTGTGTGTTTCATCATATTTGTGTCACTTAACTGGAATGTGAAGAATGTGAACCACTGAGTGAAAGGACATAGCCTACTGAAATGTCTCTATTAGGGATGTTAGTAAAATTTTTCCTGGCTCAGGAAAGAAAAACATTCAGCAGCGATCTTTGATCACTGAATCATTCCACAGATGTTTGAAGAGAAGGAAAGTTACCGCTGTGCCCAGAGAGGCTTGTTTCCCCCGTCTACAACTCTTGGTTTGTCATTATGAAATAAGGTTTGCACAAGTTTGCACAACCACATTAAATAACTTTAAGTAATAACTGTACAACTGAGAACACAATATACATAAAATAAAATGTGTAAGGACACATCTGTGGCTCTGATTCAGCTTTACAATTCACCTGATAGATACGTTTAAATATATACCTTAAATACATACTTGCATGTGAAGATATGAACACATACAAGCACAGCAATATTATTCTTATGCACTCAATGATTTACATTTTCTATGGAGTCACAATTGATTTGGCTTATTATAATCATCCTAATATAATCAATAACAATAATGAATGAGTTGAATTTAATATTGAGAGAATAACGCAATTTGTATTTTTAAGAAGGTGTTTTAGCAAGATTAATAATCTCTAATTAACTTGTCAGTAATGATTGCTACTGTTTTATGTTTCCCTTTTGTTCCAATTTCATTTGATTGTATATATTTTTCTGTAAGTTTAACTTGTTCTCATGTCTGTCTTTACATGTTTAAAAACCTTTAATTCGCTAAATATATGGATAACCAACTTAAAAGAAGACAGAAATTATACATTCATATTTTTATCTTATATATCCAATACAATTTCATCATGTTAGTATTTCCCCAATGATACAAACAATCAAACAAACCACTGCTAGTCCTGTTTGAAAATAGTTCAGACGTGTATGTGAGCACAGGTGCTCCCTCATTTCTAATTGGTTTGTTGTGACTTGTTTGTCAAACTGGGAAACTGGTAAAGAAGACTTACAGTCACATTTTAAGCTACTGACTAACTAATGATTTTGACATGAGAAATGTTGCTGTATTAACATTCAGCAAAAGTTTTCCTAAGTCCAAATGTTTAGAACAGCACACTGTCCTTGAAACGCATCACAACTTCACCATCATGAAAAACAGACCTGCTGCTTATCAACAATGTGATTTCTCTGTGCCAACATTTAATACTTTTATTACAAACCATGCCTGGACTTTTGGAAAGTTTATTTGAACAAAGCTTTTGTTAGACTGTTATCTAAACTGTTGAAAAGCCTGTAACACTGATGCACCAAATTAAAGGAAAGAACACAACAATTACATGGCAGTCAGAAACAGACAGTTTATTTATAGTTACAAACTCATTTCCCTTTGCAAAGTCTAGTTTCCAGGTTCCACAATTGTTTCATGTTCCCAGGTCCCAGGATTTTGCCATGGAGTGAAAACGATTTGAACAATGGCATTTTCTTTGAAGGCTAATATGCCAACATTACTGATGGTTCTAGGTTTGCGAACTTAAATACAATGCCCATATTAAACATATTTATGTTTAATCTTTTTTATTTGAAAGTAAAGTATGTATTCATATCCATTTTGCCATTCATTCAGATTTTTTCTTTAATCTGTATTTGGAAATTTGGCAATGAAAGTTTTTAAGGTTTTGCTACTTTTTAAGGCCGTATGATCCACTGCATCCAGAGTGTTTGCGGCCATTTTAATTTATAAATAGAAAGGAGGAATAAAGAATTTTATTATTATTATTATAATTTATTATTTTATTTATTTTGGCCACATGTTACAGATATATCAGTAGTCAAAATCAACAACCATTATGAATAGAAGTCATCTGTCCTTTTATGGATGTATCTCCACTCTGCCCATGTCGTTATGGCACTCCCTCACTGTCTCTCAACCAATAGCGTTCACAGTCCTAGGTGACATCACTGGGCTGGTAAACTAGAAAGTCCACCTCTTGATGTCTGCTCTCTGATCTTTTGGTTAGTGGCAGATTTGGCCTCAAAACTGAGCACCACTGATCCCACAGCTTTTCAAAATGGATGATGTAATCTTAGCGCAAAAAGCCAGAGTGAGGCACTATCTTGCCGTGTTGAGTGTCCCCAAATCATTTGCTACAGTTTCTCTCTGAGTGACATTACGTCCAGGACCATCAGTGTGTATGTTAGCTGACTGGCTAGTTAGAACTAGTCTCCATGTATCCAGGAGCAATCATATCTTCTCATATAAAAATGTCCCCCAACAAAAAGCCCAAATACTGCCTCTCCTCTGGGCCTTGGATGGCACATGGGCTCAGCCCGTTGTGTCGGAGGATAGAAGCCATGTTCAGATCTCTGTGGAGGCATCAGGGTGTATCCACTGAGCTGGGGGACCAGGGGACTCCCTTTAAAGAGCTGTATGTTGGTATAGTGGACGCTTGCATGCTAAGCCCCACGGTGGGCCCGTGAATGGCACCGGGATTTCACACAAAGACATGATGTCATGATGCAGGGTGCGGACTCTATTGAGCACGTGCAGTGAGGCGTGAGGCCAGATTAGACTCCCGAAGCAGGGCACCAACTGGCCGTTAATCAGAATGCTAACACGCTAACAAACATATCGTACGGCGATCTGCCTACGGCGCGATGGTGCCACGCGCTTCCTGCTCGCAGGGCCTTTGAAAGACAGGAAGTAACTGAAGTCTTACTTTTGTAACGACCTTATCAATGTGATGCAATTTAAGACATGTATTTCATCTAACAATATGTATTATGCGATTCTAACATGCTGGCAGGGGGTTGGTTTGATTTGGCCTCATGGTTACCTCTCACACAATGAACATCTCCCACCACTCCCTGAGGAAAAACACTATATTCTGGTACTGAAAACAACCTTTTCTTGACATATGTACCATAATGGACATATAATGGGTGCTTGTATGAACTGGAGGCTTTCCTTTTAGATCCACCTTATCCTCCAGAAAGTAGTTTCTGATAGTTTAGGGGTTCTGGGTCCTTGGTTTGGCCCCATTGAGGGATCATGTCCTTGTCACAGCACGGTCTGACTACACTGTGTCTCCTCAGGACGACAGCGGACGTTATCAGCAACAAGCACTGCAGCACATGGGGAGCTGGTTGTTCCAAACTGCAAGCAAGCATGCAAGCTTTAATCACACAGCACCTTCTGAAGCGAAAGTAATGAAATGCTTTACAAGAAAAAGAAGAAGAGGGTAAAGAGGGCGATAAAATATACAGGGAAGACAATATGCAAAAAACAAGCAGGATAAACTGCCGACCTACAAAATACAAGGTATAAAGAAAGTTATGAAATTATAAAGTAATAAAATATGTTAAATTTGGCATCTCTGAGACTTTCCAGGAGTTTTTCCAGAGTTGGAGGAATTACAGCAAAAGCATGATCACCTTTAGTTTTCAGGTAAGCAAAAGGATAGAGAACAAAAAATTATTTTCAATAATCTGAAAATGAACCCACTGTTTTTCTCACTATTGCCAGATGTGAAATTCTGTTGAAATGCTTATACTTAATATCTAGGTAACAACAATGGCTTAAAAAAATAAGCATAATGTAAAAGGTGTTGCTTGTTACAGAGTCCCCAAGCTCCATATATTATCTTGTGAACGCAAATTAATACTTTTGGGAACAAAAAATATAATCTTTCTAGGAATGACCCCACAGGAAATGATCACCTGACTGTAGTTCCCCTCAACTCTATGCAGCTTATTGCATCTTTCAATTTATTGTTTTCATACTTCGGCCCACAAGCTGTTTTAGAAAATGATGTAAGCTTTCTTCGAAATGACACTACACATTGTAAACTGAAACTACAGTAATGCCAGTCTTATTCTTAAATGTTCAATGCAGCTCTACTTGTTTTAGAGGATGTAGTGTGAAAGGCCTAGAGGTTTTACTGTCAGCTAAAAATGCTGAGGTCATAAGATGCAGCAGTCTTCATGTATTACACACTTACACTTACAAATTTATTTGAATAATCCATTGAGGCTGATAGGGGGCAACCTTTGCTCAGAAGAGGACGTTCAACCAGTGGATTTGAGCCTATGCACAAATGCAAAGGAGGTTCAGACACTTCAACCAATTATTTTGAGCCTTCTCAAAATGAGAGTTAATATTAGTTGTAAACATCAGATGAAAAGGCTGACATTACTGAAGTCAAAGTGATTCCTCGCCCTTCATTTAAGTTTGCATCCACTTTCATCTTCTAAGCAGAGGGCAGAGCTGTGAGCACAGGACTGATGTAGCAAACATGTGATCCAACAAATATCATCACCGCTCTTTACTTTCTTATTTATCTAAGTCTTGCTCTTGTAGTAACTTTGTAAATCAATGTTTTGCATTATGTGCAGCAAGTACATTATAAAATGATATAGATCTTTTATGTAACAATGAATCAGACTAGGACACTTCTCCTTTAGCTCACACACTCTCTGCCCATGTATTCCTCTTCTCTCTTCCACAGTCTTACTTTTAAAAAATGTATGATAGCCAGTTTTACTTCAAACTTTCTGAGAGGCGCTAACTCGAACTATATATTTATAACTGAGGTTGTTGTTACTGGTGGCGTTGTATTGAACACCAAAATGTTGAGTGTTTCTAATATTCTGCCTCCCTCATGTTTGTGGGCAAAACATTAGCAACATTTACATATGTCAATACAATGCAGTCCTCTTTAATACCACTGCAAACTACAACCTCAATAGATATATAAAACATATAGTTGAATAGTATCAGTCAAAACTGAGTATTATAATTATTAAGTTAGAATTAATAGCTTTATATATATTTAGTAGATGTAAACTATCTATTATATTACCTTTTTATTATAAGAGGTAGAAAGTACAACAGTTACTCAAGTGCTGTACTTAAGTAAATAAGTATTCCTATTTTATTTTTGGTACTTAACTACATTTCAGAGAAAAATATTTTACTTATATTAATAGCTCTTTCAAGATCAAGATTTTACACACAAAAATCTGATCAACTTGTGAAACATGATGCCAAAACCAGAATGCAAATTATACGATGACAATCGGGAGAGGTGAACCTGAAATCTGACCCAGATTAAACATTGCTTTTTGTAAGATGTCAGAAGATTAAAAAAAGTTGGAAACCACTGGTTTAATCTTGAACAATGTGTTTTATTTAAAAAATTTGGTATATATCCACTGTGTAAAATCTTCATCTTAAAAGCAACTGGCAACTACAGCTGTAAAATAAATGTAGTGGATAAGTAAGTGCAATATTTCCCTCTAAACGTAGTGGAGTGGAAGGCATAAATTGGCATAAAATGGAAATACTCAAGTAAAATACAAGTACCTAAAACTTGTGCCTAAGTAAAGTACTTAGAGTAAATGTATTTAATCATTTTCCACCACTGCTAATCTCACTTTTTTTAATCACATGAACGTCACGTGAATCGTCTGTGTCATACACAGTTTCACATACAATGAAAGGAGGCATTCACAGCAGGTTTAAAGAGATGGTATCAGCGATGCTCTTCGCTGATATAACATGACCTGGGGACAGAGCTGAGTCCCATGACATAGCACATCACTAAGACCTCAATGGCACAAGGCTTATGCTTAAAGACAGAGATAAACTTGTTTCTACACACTTGTTTGTTTAGTGTGCAAACATAAGTCCATACATATTTGTTGTGTGTGTGTATGTGTGTGAGTTTCATCATTTCTCTTTGTGTTTTAGTGACCTATACTACCTCAGTGACAAAGCCTCTTTTTCTTTGTACGTTTTTTTTTCATGAGTCATCTGTTTAGAGTCACTTCTTTTGTTTTGAATGGAGGTATTAGACATTAAATTTCCAGCAATTTACCGGCAGCTTTCTTTGTTTTGCAGACACCTTTGCACAGACATTTCTCTTTGCACTTTCAAGTGTGAACATTTTTCTCCTGCAATTTCTCATTTCCTCTGAGAAGCAATTTCTTTCCTGCAAAGTTTGAAACAAAGGCATCCAAACTTCACTGAGTAAACAGTGACACTGCAGCCACTCGCTATAGTATTAGCCACTGGAAACTGATGAGAGGACTGATAAAAGCTGTAGACTAAAATCTTGATCCAGTGATCTCAAAACTGAGACAGATATGTATGCCAGTCAGACAGAATGAATTTGAATATATGCTTACGAAGAAACATACATATATAAGCTACATGAACGCACACACACCCACAGGCCTCACAACATCACACAACGTCACATCTGGTCCTGGGCCATAGCATTGTGTTTTTGAGGGCTGAGTTCTTGTCGCACAGCTGGACTTGGACTTTGACCATTGTGTTTGGGAGGTCAGACTTGTTGAATTTGGACCAGCCTGCTGTCCTTCATGTGCTCAACTGCTTACACAGACAACAGTCTCACGGGACAGGGTCATTTAGAGCCTGGAAATGCATAAGCAGGCGTGCCAAACACACTTTACTACAGGAACTGGCACTGAAAAACACTCACATACATAAAATTTTGCGAGCTAAGAAACTAAAATGCGTCACTATGAAGGAAAAGTAGAGTTTAAAAATTATAGTATGTTCCTCCTTAAATATTTTTCACCGGCTATTGTATGACAGTTTGTTGGAGAGGTAAATACAGATTGGCTGGTAAGATTACAATCGAGAGCAGTGTGTTTAAATGGTGAGAAGACTGAACTGTTTGGACTCACTACCTTCATTTGTGCCTAAGACTTCCCTTTCCATGTCCTGTTACAACACCAGCGCACACCACCCTCCTGTGTCTGTGAGGGGACTCGGTTGTTAAAGGGGCCATTATTGTCTTGTGCATGTTTTGGGTGGAGGATCTCAAATGTTTGTGATGTTCCACCAGGGAAATTTGGTAAACAGGTAGAAAGATTGAAACATAAACTTCAAGTTATAACAAAAATCCTGGCCGAAGAGAACTTCTTTAGTACAGTCTCAGAATTGGTGAGAGCAGCCCCACATGTCAAAATGGGGTATAGCGTCCCACATTGTTGTTTTTGTCATAATCTCCATAAATCCAACAGTTTAGTGTACTAACTAACCCTAACACTTATGAAGCGCGCATTAATTCCAGGTTACGTACAGCCGTTATAATACAATGTATTTTTATATTTGTTGGTAAAACTGAGAGTTCAGGAAATTATAAACAAGTTATAAAAGATGTGAAAAAAATCCCACAACCAAAAACATTTTTTATTTTTTCTGAAGTTTTGCATTTGTCTTGTGAAACTCTCGGGAGTTTAACCCATTTAGGAGTCTTAGGTTGAAGTGCTCACAACTAATAGTATATGAGTTATTTACTTCTAATGGTGTAATGGTTTTTACAGATGTACTGTATGTTGCTGACTAATGGATTCAGTGCTTGTGTATTGCTGCCACCTGTGTGTGGTCTGATGTCCAACATTAGCTGTGCTGGAGAAGGACTCCGCAGTACTTTGTGTCAGTTTTGAGGCTCTAGCACTCATGCAGAGCATATTGTTATCATTACATTAGTATTACACTTATAAATAAGGAAGAAGAAAGTAGCATAGAACCTCAAAGAGAATTGACATTTTAGATTAGTTACCAGTCATCAGTCACTACGACCCGATGAATTCTCAAAACCAGGAGTGACTGATACTAAGATACTGGAACTGTTGCCTTTTTAATCACTTCAGAAACCAGACTGACCCTTAATTCAATTTTGATGCACATATTTTATACATTTTCATATCTAACATCCTTTGTTTTGAAGCTTATTCTGTTTTAATTCAGTTTTTCATCATGTTATTGTTGTCTGTTTTTATGATGTAAAGGAACTTAATTTTCTATGAAACTTCTGTTCAGAAAATTGTTTTAAATTAAGTTTATCATAATTATTAGTTTATTTATTATTTAGTTAGTTGTGTATGCCTCTGCCAGATCTACAGAACAAAATAGAGACAAAGAAGAACAAAAACTTCACACATTATGGTCTAACACATTAGAACACTATGATATAGCTGCAGTTGATTGCAATTTGCATTTCTTTCCCAGGACTGCTTTTTTCCCCCTTTGTCTTATTGGATGTGTATGTCCCAGACAGTCTGAGGCCTGTAATTAGATTCTTTGGCATTTTATAGGACCAGTCCCCTTTATCAGGAAACCAGCTAACCTGGCAGCTTCATGAAGTCTGGGGCTGTGAGAGAGAGACAGGGAGAGACAGAGGTGAGAGACGAGGCATGAATTGTTCTCACTATTGAAGAAGGAAGTGGAAAGGCAGCTTCCTCTCCGTGTAACGCCGGGCACCATGGGAGGGAGAAGAGAATCGACATGCACACAATGGAGAAGGGGTGGGTGTAGGGCAGACAGAAGGCGTTAATGGAGAGAGGATGTAAGTGCTGTGTGTGACTGGATGAGAGAAACTGAAGTTTTGGATGAATGTTGCACTGTTGGGATGACGTTGGAGAAATTAACAAAAAAAAAAATCCTGTCCCTAGACTCCTGTGTATGTGTTGTGTTATTTCGTCTAGTTTGGTACACCAACGTTCCCACAGTCTGACCATGACTTTCCTCTAACGCATTATGCCTTATGACTGATTTGTATTCTCATGATTCTCCTCTATTATAGATTGGATCATTTCGCCCTTTAAAATGATTGGAAATGAATATTAAACAGTGAGACCAAACCAGAAAGTCGTGTAATGCTGAGTTCATGTCTTATCGTTTTAAGCATAATTACAAGCAGCTAAGTGCAAAAAATCTAAATAGTGTTAAAAACTTTGGAATAATGCCTGAACACCCCAGAGTAGGAATGAAGGGTGTTTTTCCTGTTCTTCAAAATCTCACACACCTGTATTAATGTGACCCCAGTGGATGTGTAGAAATAAAAAGGCTCCAGTAGGAGCCAATT
Organism: Seriola lalandi dorsalis; assembly: GCF_002814215.2. Lineage (NCBI taxonomy): Eukaryota > Metazoa > Chordata > Actinopteri > Carangiformes > Carangidae > Seriola > Seriola lalandi. The sequence continues at coordinate 1,276,696 of NW_019525112.1, forward strand.
AATCACCATAGTAACGCTAGACCTGACAGGCCTGAGAAATCCCCTATCACACAGTCGTTGTGAAAGAACACAAAGAAAACTTACCTGTATTGTGCCATGTATGGTGCCTGTATGTTACCGTCACCAGGCCTACGGGGAAATCGTAGCCAACATAAAAGAAAAGAACTGTGGAACCAAAGTTAGCGTCTTGAACAGGCCAGAGCTCGTTTATGTCTGAGCACAATTTCATTCACTTCCTACTTAACAAGCTCCACATTCTCACCAGGTACAAATAATATTAACAGTGACATATTCCATAAATTAAACAAATATCAACCAAAACTACAATAAGCGACACAAGATTTCAGAATAATTTAACATACATTCAACGTAAACACAAGTTAGTCTACTCAAAGTACTATAATAGTAATAATAATAAAAAATAATATAGAAAAATTCATCTTGTCATACCCTTTCCTACTGTCGCAGACATAGTAGCATAATATAACACACTATAATACACACACTCATTCAATACTATAAAAACTCATCCACAACCTTTCTACAACATTCAATTTGATTACGTGATGGCGGTCAGGCCACCGGCCCTGGGAATCAGCCAGTTGTTAATATCATAAACCTCTAGGAAACAAAAGGAGGTTGAAAGGAATGAGATTTTAGATAAAAGGGCACGAAGGGTGACTAAGGTGCTGGGAAACGCAGTGTAAGAGGGAATACTGTGGGTGTATGTATCGCTCAGGACAGGAAGAGTTGCCTGAAGGGCTGGCACCTTCTGTGTCTCTATCAGGGGAACACATGTCCCAATACAGGATGATTTCATGCCTCCGGGTCCCCTCAGTCAGCCAGCCGCCAAACACAATGTTATCTACGGATCGGAGTGACGGCACACACAGTCAACCATCCACCGTCAAACACTCACAAGAGTTTCTCACACATTAGAGAGGGTAAGAGAAATGATTTATGATTTAATGTTGTTTCCTCAAATGAAGCAGAGCCACCTTAACAATGACCAGGACAAACAGGAAGTCATAAAACATTGCCATGGCAAAGTGTATAAGACAGAAAACATGCTAAGCACCAAAAAAATAAGAAACAACCATTCATGATTTTATTTGGTTTGTCAAATCGGCTGCAAAATTGCCCTTTGAGTTTTATTTATTTGATTTAAGATAATTCCAGATGAGGGTTCAACAGAGAGGAAGAGGCTGAATTGAAAGCCTGAATGGCTTTTTCGTTGCCCTTGGCTGGTGACTATACATGTCGCGCATCTACTGAACCTGATGAACAATACCGTCTTTTCATTCTTTGTTTGTTTTCAGGGATGTATGGTGCGCATATGAACACACATACACCCCTCGTCTGTCTTCAGTCATCATACACACATAAAACATACGGGACAAAGTCAATCTTTTCACACACACACACACACACACACACACACACACACACACCGCACCCGTCTGTCCTCATGTCTGAGTTAGGTGGTTGTCTTGGTTGAGGGGTCTCCCCCTTCCTGTGTTTGTTAGTCCGCTCCTTCTCTGCGGCTGCTCACTGGGATGTTTTAACTCTACAGGGGAAAAAATGGCATTAAGGGTCCGTGTTTCCTCTGACTCTGTCCACATCTTGATAACCTTGTTCATAGTAGGGCGGAGGAGGAACTGACAAGGTTCACTGCACAAGTTTTGTTTGCTTTCTTTTTTTTTTTAAAAAACATCAGTTAATGACTCTGCACAAATAAACAGACAGTTATCTTATGAAAACTTTCAAAATAAAAACATTGATAGAGGGGTTTTAACAACAGCTCCGCTGATACTGGATATTTGAGGCCTTTTTCACAGCATAAATCTTGACTCAGACATAGCTGGCATAATTATTTCTGATATGGATCCCTTAAATTTGGTTGAACGTTCATGTAGAATTCATGGGGCGAAAAAACAAATCTTTGCTCGACTCAGTAAATTCAGATGTTTTTCTAGTTTTGCTTTTGCCAGTAAATGTTGGTGGCTAATGTTGGCTAATGTGTTATAGGTATTTATGTTTAATTCTTAATATTTGGTACATTGTCGTGCTTACATTTTCTCAAGCAGACACACACATATGGGGCTGATGGAAAGAAAGGCCCTCACAAGTAAAAGAAAAAAAAGAAAAAAGAGGGAAACAGCCATCCGTGACACACATAATAATGCATGTGTGACCCATATAGTGTATGCATCCATAACCTAGTCAGAATCAATGCCTCCAGTCTGGGGCAGCATTCCAGTCAGGGTCAGAGTGCAGCTGGTAAGAATAGCATCAGTCTAAATGTGTAGACACAAACAGTGTTGGAAACAGATGGAGCCGTGAGTGACAGAAGTCTAAAATACATGAGAACTGACTGACCGTCTGCCATGTTGGCTTTTCACACTCCCTCACCTGTTGGCTCAAGGCTTTGTCGCCCTATAATGAGCAAACAGCAGGGCTGATCATTTACCGCCTGTGACCATGCATGTTGCTCTCTTACGATTTATTGTTTTTCTATTTTTAAGTGCATATTAGCATTTCATTGAAACAACAAACAAATATGTATTCAAAGGGGAAAAGAAAAAAAGTTACAAGAAGACGAATGTGTGAAGGAAGAAGAGCAAAGAAAATGGGGAAAAAATGGAAAAATGGCACGAAGGCCGAGAATGATTCAAATGCAGCGACAGGATGCTTTGGACCGACGACCACGTCACCAGTCAGTGCAAAGTGCGGTAAATGGGCCTGATTGACAGGAAGTCTGTGGCAAAACAACATGCCAGTGCAATGGATCACTTTTGTAAATGCAGGCAAGGTTCATGCTGACATATACAAGTGAGTAACAGTTTGTGCATGTAATTCATGTGTTCGCCTCAGCTGCAACAACCTTGAGTTTCTATTTTCAACCTTTCCCACCCTGAAGTTCATTTTACCGTCATATTCTCTGACCGTGATTTAAGCGGCCACCAGTGGATTATAGCAATGAGTTGAAGGGTGTACGTGAGGTTGTGATGGCCGTTCAAGAGCACATGTCCATCAAGCCTGGCTTCCCTCGGACTTGAGCGAGGCAGGGCTGAAACGGGTTCGTGTCACGAGCAGGCAAGGGTCAGGCCGGTGGGTGGATTGGGAGGGGTTACACTAATGCATCCTGGCAGCGTAGGGTTTTTTTTCATAAAACACTCAAGTACACATACACTACAATCAAACACAGAGGCACATATAAACACATGCAGTCCTTCTCTTGCACTTGATCACTCTTTTACGCACACATGCACACACACACACACACACACACACACATTCATACCTCATCCTGGCACTGCTGAGAAGCTGTAAGTGATGAGATTAAGTGAAGTCGTGGAACATCACTTCTTTTCTGTTATTTTGTGTGAATGTTGTTCCACTTCTAAATCCATCCTGATGAGCAGCACAATGGAAACGTCAGGGTAGCCTTTAAACTCAGGAAAGCTCCATAATTAGGAACTTGCAACAGCTTTTCCATCCCCTTCAAATGACTGACTGAGGCCTGAGGGAATGTTAGACGCTCCATGGGCTTTTGTTTAAGGAACCACAGAAATCACAGTGAACTCATGACCAGCGCATTTTTCAAGATGCAGAGGGGAAAACAATGTTTCAGTCTTAACATCAGTCCAACTTGAGGTAGCAGTAACAGAGAGCACAGTAACACGCTCCTTGCAAAGAGGCTTTGCATGGGAGGAAGGTTTTGTTTTGTCTTTGTCTCCTTCATCCCGTGTCCAGTAAACCTGCTGAATTTGCACGTTAATTGTAATTTTAAAGTGTTCTGTGCTTTTAGTTTCTGGTGTTTTTATGGTGTACTGTTTTTTATAGTGTTTGGTGTTTTACAGTGTTACTATACTTGTTTTTATCTGTTTTTTTGTGTGTATCCTTGACTGCAAATCAAGTTATCAAGTTTCCCACTTGGGATAATAAAATGCCTGAATCTGAAAGACATAAAAAAGATGAAATATTTTGGAAGGGATACAGCAGAGATGAGGTTACAGGGTCATTGCTCCAGGCCAGAGATCTTGCAGGGTTTGTCATGAGATCTTTATTACTTGACTTCCCCTGATATTTATACATGCAAAAACATTTTCCCTAGTTCGTGGTCAAAGACGCAGTTGTTGGAGAAGAGAATTTAGCCATTTAGATCATAGATTAGGCCGTGACATTGGCAGAACAGAGAAAATCAATGAAGTCAATGAACAGCAACAAAAATGTTGGGTGTCTCTTGCATTAAACAAACAATTCATTTCTCAAATGATGAATAGAAATTAAAGGAGTAGTTTGAAATTTTGGGAAATATGCTTATTCGCTTGCTTGCCAGGAGTCGCATGAGAACAATGACACCACTCTCATGTCTGTATAGTGAAAATGATGCTAAAGCCGATAGCCTGTTAGCTTAACACAAAGATGGAGAAAGGGTAAACCTAGCTTTGTCCAAAAGTTACAAAATCCATCCACCAACACCTCTACAAGCTGCAAGTAGAGCTTTACATCTCATTTGTTTGATGCATACAAAAATCAAAGTGTAAAAACCTTAAGGTTTTACGGGGTGTTACGTGCCAGACTATCTCTTGACCGGAAGCAGTTCTTGCTGGAGCAAGCTAAGCTAACCGTCTCGTCTCTGGCTTCATATTTTATTACCATAAACACATAAGTATGGTATCGTTCTTCCAGGGAAGGAATTTGACACACCTCGAGGACAAGAAAAATATGATGCTCGGCCAAGAGTCAAAGAATGATGACAAAGGAAGGACATTTGTTAGTGAAAATATGTTTGTATGTCTGTGTGCCCTCCCCGCATAATTACAGGCATTTGAATGCCTTCAGCAAGGGGGAATCAAACCTAAAAGATTCCCATTATATAATAATGGCGTGTCTCTGCAGGCAGGCTGCGGGAGCTGGGAGATAATCCTGGGCTGAAACTCACACCACATACAGCGGGAGAGGAAAGGAGGAGGAAGGAAGGAAAGAGAAGAACGACGATCTCTTTTGCTTTTGGTTGTGACTCCCAAACTTCAGCAAGTGGTTTCAGACCAGCACAAGCTCTGAGAGGAGACAGAGTGAAACCAGAGAGAAGAAATCGTGAACGAAGTAGGTACGTTATTTCCAGCAAAGCCTTTAATGTAGTATCTGACTTTATCACTTTCTTTTTTACTGTCTTTACTGGTCTATATTTTTAGCATCTGAAAATTAAAAATGTTATTGTATTATTAAGGGGTTTATTTTATTCATTCATCAGTCTGATTAATGATTTGTTTGATTAATTCAGAATAAAAAGATCAGAACTTCAGTTAACACATCAACTTTTTGAAAAATCATACAGAAAGAAAGAGAATCAGTTACTGAATTAAATACTTTGTAAACTTTCTTTTACATCTTGCTTTTGTAGGAATTTCCCCGCGGCTGGCGCTGAACACAGCAGAGACAACAGAGCTGTGAGTGGAAAGGAGCTCTCAGTAAATAAGAGCACTCTGGAAGTTTACTCTGAGTGGATTTGCCATTGATCCCAGAAAACAATTCCACTTCCCCCTCTGTTGCTGGAGAATGCTTCCCAGCAAAAAATAGAGCACTAGGGATGTAAGAAGAAAGGGGAGGTGGGGGAGAGGAGGAGGAGGAGATGGAGGAGGAGAGACAGAAGGGAGGGCCATGGGGGGTGACTCTCGTGACGCCCCTGCTTTTTCTTCTCGTGCCCCCCGTGTGGACTAACAGTGGTGTTGGGACAAGCGTGAGCTCCGACGCAGCTATTGAGAGGTACCTCCTGCTGATGTTCAAAAGAGGAAGGTGGTCCCACCTTCACACTGAGCCTGCCACTTGTCCAAAGGAAGACTCGTCTCACCCGGGCTCAGACAAGGAGCCTCTTCTTCTTTAGAAGCAGCCTTCCAGACAACTGTCCTCAAGCAGAACAGCAGGTAAGCCACCAGATGATCAGATCTAACAGGTTATCACAAAACAGCTCTTACTGATAAGATGAAAAACTAAAAGGATGCAGACACATTTGGGTAAACACTGTGAGCATCCTACTTGAAAACTACAGTAGTGGAATCAGGCTTAGCGACGCGGTCTCTAAGGAAGAGAGGATATCTCCGAGAGCTGGGACGATGGAGGCCTGGTGTGTGTTAGTATCGTCCCTGTCGTCTCGGGCAGGTACACCTGTCACCGTACTCGCTCTCACTCCTTTCATCTTTCTTCACTCTGTCTTTCTCTTTCTCCTCTCTCCCCATAACTCTCAGAAGAGACAAATACATTCAAACAAAGTGCAGCACTGGAGACAGTAAACCACAGAGTCACCAGCAACGTGTACATCCTGAATGAAAACTTTTAGGAATCGCTTCCTGACTAAAAACATAGGAGTTAAGACATTTGCTACTTATCTGTTAAGTAACCATTGCTAAAAAAATTACACTTAAGGTGTGTCTACTATTATTGATGAAATGTATTAAATATTAAGCCTTTTTGGTTCTGACAAAAGCAGAAATGAATGCTGTTAGTCACGAATCTGAACTAACACACAGCTTAATATCTATTAGTCAATCTAATAATCAATCAACTAAAAAAAATAATAATATAAAAAGGCACTTTTGTCACACAGTGTCTCGACAGTGGTGGATGAACTATTCAGATTCTTTGCTCAAGTAAAAGTATCAATATCACAGTGTAAAAATGCTTCTTCACAAGTAAAATCTTGCCTTCATAATGTTACTTCACTAAAAAGCAAAGAAGCAGTAGCAGGAGAAGTGTTATCAGCAAAATGTGCTGCAAGTATAAAAAAAAGGATACACTATCTGTGGGTAAAACATGATTATATACTATGTTGCTGGTTTATTATGAAAGAGACAATTCATGTTATAGCTGGCTGTAGTGGAGCTGATTCGATCTATTTTACCTTTGCCAACCTATTGAGTGGATTATTTTCTGACTAACAATTAAAAGATATATATGTAGTCATCTTACAAATGTAGTGGAATAAGAAAAATCTCTCTAGCATGTAAATAATAATACAGAATAATATTAATATAGAATATATAAGTAAAGTATAGTCAAGTATAAATGCCTTCGACATAGTTATTATCCACCACTGTCTTTCAAGCCATGATGCATTCTTCAGAAAACACATTTATAACTTGATGTGATTCAAGACAACATATTAAAAAAAAAGTCAGTGGGTCAATTTGTTACACCCATACACAAGGTAATATCAAGTTATTCAACCTGCACGTGTGAACGTGAGTTTATCTATTTGACTCTGAAGACACATCAACACTGAAGAATAATCAGCATTGCTATATTAGGGTGAAAACAAACTCCCTGCACTGTCATGAAAAAAGACTTGATGTCCCAGTGGAATAAAATATAACAGGCAAAACAAGAGATTAGATTACAGAGTCACTAATCCAACCCATTGCCAAGAATGAGTTTACAACACTAACTATTAAGATAGACTACAAAAGATAAAAACCATAACAAAAATAAATGTAATAAAAAGATAAGAGCAAGCCAAAAATCTAATCCTTCGCCACAATGAAACAGCAACAATCCAGGGATTTCAATCAGGATTGTGTTAGTGAGAATTTTCCTCTATGAAACACCTCGCAGCTGTCTGGCCTGACAGTTCCAATGTAATGCCATATGCAGCTAAACAATGGATCATAACAGGGCTGTGGGTCTGTGTACAGTAGTGGGCAGATGAAGAGCCAGACAGCCATGTAAGGTAGCAGGCAGCGCATCGGCCCGCTGGCTTCTGCTGGTGTGACTGATATATGGCAGCCTAGATCCATGCTGGCCTGTAAGTGCTGACAACAGGTGACTCACATGAGCGGGAAGTTTTCTCCCCCTCATCCCGCATCAGATCCACTTTGTAGGTCACACTATCCCTAACTCACCCCTCGACCAAACCAATACGGCTAAACTTAAACATACTCATCCTTGATCATAATCCTGGCACTCATGGGAGGGACGCGCACTCGACCCCGGCAGCTGCTGCAGTGCATACTGGGACTGACTCTCTCTACGTGTTAAAAGTTCAAGTTCAAAAGCTGTGTTTCAAATATAACACTTGAACTTTGACACATAGGCGCAAGTGGTTATTTCTAATAAAATAAATAAGCCTTATTTCTCTGTATTAATCTCTCTATTACACCTCAGTCGCATCATAAAACAGCATGAATCCATCAGAGAGTAAAAATAACCATCACTGAGCTGAATAACTGCAGCCTGGGTATGTTTGGCATCTTGTGTGCAGGTCTGTTGATTTCATCTGCGAATGACGAAACCTGTGTATAAATGTGCAAGCGCAGAGCAGTTGTGTGGTTTGGTTTGACATTTTCCTCGTGCTCCGCTGCGGCTGTTTCACTGAAACGCTGCTGAGCTGTCACAGTACTGCAATACTAACTGTTACTGGCAAATGTATTTTTGTTATACAGGTCCTGGCATCGACTCTTTGTTTGAGGTTATTTAATATGAGCCTTAGTAACTTTACACAACCAGCATACAAGAAACAGCTCCTAAATTCATACAACCGACAATCAAGTAACAATAAAAACAATTATTAATAAAAAAACGAGAGTAACGGAAACATCAAATATCAAAAAGAGTAGTTTGTGTGCTGTAGTTATGGTGTTTAAATGAGAGAAGAACACAGAAGGTGGTTTGGAGGCATTAACAGTTTTATAGATGAACATCGTGAGATTGTTATCCCTTCTTGTGCTTAAAAAACTCCACCCGACGTGATGATATGGAAAGTGGTGATGGCTGTGAAATTTGTCCTTACTGAGCGTTATTAAAATGGATTAAAGCAATGAGATGTAGCAAACAAAAGGTACCAGTGATGTATAATTGTTGTCTTTGTCATTACTGGGTCGGCAAAATATGAATATGTGCGTTTTTTAGACTAGGGTTAGAAGAAGAAGGTGTTTTTTCATTGGCAGTGTTTAACAAAGATGCAGGTGAGCACAGATGATTTAGAAATTTATCAGGCGTTACATTAGTTATTGTCAATGCACAACAAAAATACTTTTTTTTTTCTGAACCAGAGCTAATAATACAAACATGTAGTTGTTAAGGTGGTCTACTCTAACATCTCCTCAGACCAAATTTGGCTCTCTGAAATATTTTGAGAATCCAACTTTGGGCCCCTCAGTGTGAGTCTGTGTGGCCAAATATTTCCCTCTAGAATATGTCAAATACTGTAGACCTTTTTCTAGGAAACAAATGAGTTTCTTCACTGTGTTTCTTTCTAATGAAAACAATACATTAGTTTGTCAGGTAATGTGCTTTTTAAGCTGGCGTGTTGAGATCCTGCGTGAGATTACAGAAAAATCTACTCTATCTCCAGCAAATCCTCTCAGACACACATAATAACACAATTGTACTTAGTGCACAACACAGTGTAAATACTTTTTTCTTTCACTGATGTTAGTCTAAACATGCCCCATTAAAGGGAAGCAGGCCAAGAAAATGTATACCCCACCATCTAATTACCTGTATGTTTATGAGGACAGCGTGGAGCAGGCAGTGTATCCTGGTTCTCTATGAGGATCCGGGTCTGTCAAACATGGTTTAGTGCTGAAAGGTGCAGATCACTGAAGGAATGTTTAAATCAACCCTGCCCCCTGTTGATGCTGGTCTGTGGATACACTGCAGGCTGAGAGGACGCAGCCAGGGTTGGGACATGGATGCAAAGACAAGAAGAGACAGTTAAAATTTTTTTCCTCATCTGCACCTTTTAATTTTATGTTCTTTCTATTCTGAGAGTTAGAAACTAAACTCGTTGTTATCACAATTAAAAGTTACACATTTTCCTGATTCACAAAGGTGAAACCACTGCTCTACGTGGCTCCGTACAGCAATAAAAACCTAGCTTCATGGTCCTATAAAGCTTCACACTGGGGGTTTCTCCAGCCTGAGGTGCTGTCTCATCCGATTCTGATTGGACTAGAGTCACTGCCCTCTAAGGTAAAACAGAGGCTGGTCCAACAGGCCCGGAGGATTTATTGCTGTGTTACGGGGTAGAGGAAACACACAGCCTTTATTCCTGTTGCTCTGCAGCGAGTCACAGCAGCAGCCGTCACCTCGCACTGATGCAGTTTAGAAGCTGCTCTTTCTCTCTTCACCTCTCGGAGCTGCCTGGCCGCTGTCCAGACCCGCTCAGTGTTGGTGCCTGCACATCTGACTGGAGATTCGAATACAGCCACGTTCAGACCCTGAAGTGGGGGAAATGACTGCTGCTCTTGGTTATAGTCCATACAGAGTCTAGTCTCTCGCTTAGTTTATTGTAATAGATCTGAAACACCAATCATACGCTTTGTTTCCACAGAAATTTAAACTCACCAACACACAGGCACACACACACACACCTGGACACGCAAACACACATACACTAATGAGATCATCCCTGATGCTTTAATCAACGTCAAGAGAAATAACTGAGAGGTGCATTATATTCCATTTGTGCAGTTCACCGTTGTGAATGCCTCATAACCAGATTGTCCATTACTTCTCCTTCACTCTGCCACAGAGATTATAAACAAATATGACAGCCATGATGGTCTACAGGCAAACCAGAGCGCTCAGCAAAGGGCACAATGTATCTCAGTAAATCCCAGGTTATTGCCAGGCTTACAGAAAGCCAACAGGAGCATGGGTATCATCGAGAGCCAGCGATGGTAAAAGACGCTTTTAGAGCAGAGAAGTTGACTGGAATAGCTCAGCTGTAACCCCCCCCCCCCCCCCCCACTCCTTTTAATACCTTGATCCTTTTGTCCTTCGGAAATCATAGTTTGAGATTGCTTCCTCTGACAACAGGAGGAGGTAGTCGAGGGAAGGAGACAGAGACTAAACCGATGTCTTTCCCTGGCAGATCTGAATTCCAGTTTGTCTGCTTCACTCCGAAAAGGAAAGCTTTCACTCCCACCACTGGGTATGAACAGTAGTGTGTGTGATGTATGTTTTCTTCTATATATGTGCCCAGACTAACAAACCACATCACAAATATAATTAAAAGTATTTTCTATGTCACTTTATACTTTACATCCACTACACTTGAGAAAGAAATGTTTTATTGTTTATAGATTAAACTAACCATCAACAATCTCCCATCTAGATCACTTTGGTTTTAAAGACTGTATTTTTCACTTAGTTAAGATTTAGGAGTATGTCATGATACTGCAGGCGGTAAGAAACTATCACAAATGTTAACTCTGAATTAGTCCAGAGGGACATGTATTGTTACCAGGACCTGCACAGGTGAAGAAAATCTGTTGTCACTATCATTTGATAAAAACATGGTTGTTTTAACGTGTGCCTCCTGCTATTGCGCTGGCTGGACTCTCACCCTTCCTCCTCCATCTCCCAGTCTGTTTGTGATTTAATTCCAGTAAAGATCATCATCAGCTTTATCCAGTCAAGGCTCTGAGCCAGTTCCCTCAGTGGGACGGGGACCCGCTCCACTAACTAATGATCCAACTGGTCTCAGACTGTGACCTGTCTGACGTCAGCGGGTATTAGGTGCATGCTGGAAAATAAGTATCAGAGCGCAGACTTTCCTACGCTATGCATTGGCCTATCAGCCTTGGGCGTGGAGGGAGTCTGAACATTTCCTCTCCCACGTGTTGTCGTGGGGGTGTTTTGCTTCCTGCCTCTCCACGCTTTACAGATAAAGAGCACCACGCTCTGATTTTCCATCTTATTGCCATATATATACTTCATGGAGACACTGAGGGAGGGGGAGAGACAGATGGTCATGGTCATTTAGACCATCTCTCTCTCACACACAACCAGTGTCAGCCAGGAAATTCAGAGCCCTGCACAGTGGACTAAGCAGTAGCAGTAACTTGTCTCTGTGGGGAAATGGAAGCAACCGCTTACGGATTACACTTGGAGGGAGATGAGGGGTGGTAAGAGAGAACATCAAGTCCCTGTTTGGCTGTTTTCACGCTCTGTGATTGTAGTGATTATACTGTATATCCTTTCCTACCTGGCACCCCATTAAAGTAACAGTTTGTCTTAACACACAGCTATTGAGGAATGTATATGTTTTCTATAACCTTGCCAACTAGGGCAATAATTTCAGACGTGTGACGTGTCGGAAAAACCTGTCAAACTGTTACTTTCAGTCCTCCTTCCTTATGTCATCCTGTCTTTCATCTGTAGTTGCATAGTAAAAGCTGGACGCAGGCAGACCAACATAGTGCATGTAGATGTCGCAGGTCTCCCCTTGATGGTGTTTGATGGGTTTTCTTAACCCCTCGATGATGGGGGTCATTTACAGCACCCATAAAGCTGTCTGGTGAACCGCCTTATAGGGTCATTCTCAGCTGAGACTCGCCAGCCTGCCACTGCCATGTTTGGGTCTTTCCCAAAATCTTACTAATGCTGGAGTCCAAATGAGAAAACACACACACACACACACACAGTGGCTAGATGAAGAAATCTGATTGACGCTTCGAGATAGTTTGAGGTTGTAGGATTTGTGATGGTTTCATCATTGCAGAGAGGCAGAGCAGTGGACATCAAAGCTGCTGCTCTGTTGATGTGAGTGACGGCCGCTGGTTATGTGCTATAGGCAAGATGGAGACAATGTAGCTCACGCCGGGTCACAGCATTAAAAGGACAAAGTCTCCCAGCTTTGATTTGCCCCGTGACAGCAGGTTACCCTCTGTCTCTCTGTCAAGTATAATCTGGAATAGCACGAGAGAGAATAAAAACACGCATAATACCATATAATAAAAACCTCATTATTTACTTTTGCATGACTCCTGAACTTCCTCTTCCTCCCTCCCTCTCTCTCTGTCTCTCTCTCTCTCATGGGAAAATAGTCGTTCTCATGCCACAGTGTCCAGTCCTCAAGCAATTCACAGGCAGAGAAGCTATTTTTATACGTATGATGCCACACACAAACACACTGAGGTCATTCCATCGGCAGGAATATAGAGGACCTACAGCTGTCTATGACTGATTGTCTGTATTTATCTTTTTTTACCACCTTTTGCCCTTCTCTGCTGCTCTGTCGATCCTCTCCGCCTCAGTGACTTCAACTTTTCACCTCTACTGCACCCTTCTTTCGCCCTTCCCCTCCACCCTCTATCTTTGTGTCTCAGGTGTGTGTTCGGCCTGTGAGCAGTGATGGGGGACTGGAGTCTCCTGGGGAATTTCCTAGAGGAGGTCCAGGAACACTCCACCTCGGTGGGGAAGGTGTGGCTCACCATCCTCTTCATCTTTCGCATCCTGGTGCTGGGCACAGCGGCTGAGTCCTCGTGGGGCGACGAGCAGAGCGATTTCCTGTGCGACACCCAGCAGCCTGGTTGCACTAATGTATGTTATGACAGCGCCTTCCCCATCGCACACATCCGTTACTGGGTGCTGCAGATTGTTTTTGTCTCCACACCATCCCTCATCTACATGGGCCATGCCATGCACATAGTGCGCAGGGAGGAGAAGCGGAGGAGGCAGGAGCAGGAAGAGAAGGAGGCAAGAGGTGAGGGTGGCGAGGACCTGGAGGGGGAGAAGAAGTACCTCCAGCAGAAGGAGATGACATCTGATGGGACTGGCCGTGTTCGTCTGAAAGGGGCGCTGCTGCAGACTTACATCCTGAGCATCTTGATCCGCACTGTGATGGAGGTGACGTTCATCGTAGTGCAGTACCTGATCTATGGGGTGTTCCTCAAAGCGCTGTACCTGTGCAAGTCATGGCCCTGCCCCAACCCAGTCAACTGCTACATGTCCCGGCCCACGGAGAAGAACGTCTTCATCATCTTCATGCTGGTGGTGGCTGGTGTGTCTCTACTGCTCTCTGTGTTGGAGCTTTACCACCTTGGCTGGAAGAGTGCCCGAGGGTGTGTACGCAAAAAGATGATGCAGAAGGACAACCACAAAGCAGTGACCGTGTCCGTGTCTGCAGCTTTGGAACCCAGCAGCCCACCGCGGCCCTCAGCCGCCTGCACCCCACCTCCTGATTTCAGCCAGTGCTTGGCGGCCCCAAGCTCCATGAACCCCATGACCTCCATGGCCTCTCACCCCTTCAACACCAGGATGGCGCTGCAGCAGAACTCAGTCAACATGGCCACCGAGCTGCATCACAGCTGCGACAACCTGGAGGACGAGGAAGACTTCCTGAGGATGAGATACGACCAGGCGCCCACGGAGCTGCCTAACAGCTGCTCCCCGTCACCTCTGATGCACTCCGGCTACATGAAGGACAAACGCCGCCTGAGCAAGACCAGCGGTACCAGCAGCCGGGCTCGCCAAGATGACCTGGCAGTATAGGCCCATGGCCAGAAGGAGGGAGGGCCAGACCTAAAGAACCAAAGAGAAGCAACAGAAACATCAGTTTAGCAAGAGACAAATACGAGACTAAGTGTTATTCCTGAATGAAGATTTCAGAACGCAGACTCTGGCATTTAGTCCTGACACTTGACTATGGAAGATGGACCACATTAGAAATATACACTGATATCTGTGAGTGGACCATGTAAACTTGACGTGTGTGAGCTCTGTGAACAGTCCGTCCAAGAGCTTGAAAAACTGACAACCAAACTGCAAAAGGAAAATAATTTTGTAATGAGAGCAGGGTAACAGGGTGTGATACCTGACTATTGCACATTTTATGTTTTACTTAAAAAAAAAAAAAAAAAAACTAAGTGAGGGAAAGGGACGAGAATGACGTGACGCATGGTGCTTGGTGTGAGCTGATTCATTCATCATAAAGCAAAATATTCCAAGAAATCTCAACTATTCAACTAAACATAGATTAGCCAATGACTTTAAATAGCACAACTCTACCGATGCAAAAAATTAAGAGATACAATAAACTGTGAAGCTTGCTGCACATTTGCAGTGAATCAAGGTAAAGTGCCTTATCAAGTGTAAAAAAAACCCCAAAAAACCATCTATTTCAACATAACACTTTTTTTTTTTTCTTCCAAAAGCCACAGTAAAATTGTAACTTTAAATGAAGCCACTTGTCGACTTAATGTGATTGCAGTACACAGAACTGCAGGTCAACAAACATAAAATGTAACTCAAGAGTAATAACTTAATCTTCTGAAAAAGTGTCAGTAAGACTTTATTTGACAGGAGCCGCGGTGTAGAGAGGTGGTGACAGAATGTAGCCTGTTTGAGGCTTTTCCTATTGAAAGAGAAAAAGAAGAGGTCCTGCTTGGATGGTGGTTATGAGCAGATCCAGCCACTTGGTGGCAACATTGCACTTATGTTTTTCAGTTTTACTCCTGGAGCCATTGTGTAAATACTGAATTTGTCCCTATGCAATGTGTGTTTCCATTGAAGTCTTTGAATGTATTTTATTTTTGTTGTCTGTTCTTACTGTATATAGAAAGATTTGTATATGAAAACGTTTGTGAATGATCATCCTTGCAAATGGTGGTTTGAAGTTTTATCCTACAGATCTATACAGCAATAATTCTTACAAGAAAACAGACATCTTGTTCAGCCTACTGCACTTTCACTGCAGTTGTTGGTTCTGTCACACAGACCTTTATGCGATACATGTCATCACTAACTCATCACAAATTAATAAATCATCAACCGTATAGTCTGCTCTGTTGTTATCATGGTGTGTGATTAATTCAAGTGCTTCAAGTATTTTGGCATTGTTCTTAGATTTCACCGTTTTCTACTTCAACATATAAATATGTATACATTTTATTAGACAAACTAAATCATGTGGTAAATATGGGGATGAGGGTACAACTATAAGTGGATGTCAAGACAAAGATGATAGAGAACATGCATAGACAAAAGGTTTCTTGTATTTTTTTTTTTTTTTTTTTTTTTTTTTAAATCAATATCCCATCGCTACTTTCATTTTCCCGCCTGTTGTCACTGGAAAGAGCCTGCAGGAGACGGACTGGAGAAGACGTGGAGTATTTACACAAAACAAAAGCTCTGCCAGGAAGCCGAGCGCTGGTATCCAACTTGATCCCTCACAAGCTGAAACTGAATTGGAAGCTACAGTAGATGCTGCCCTTTTGTTCTTTTTGTTTGTTTTCTTATTGTTTTTTTTTCTCCTCTGCAAAGTTACCCTCACTTCATCACAGATGAACCAACAGCAGTAGCCAGAGTCGTACATCTGTCTTACTGTTCAATAAAAAAAAAAAAAGTTTTATTCTCTGTAAATCATCCATGGACAAAGCTGAGGTGATGTGTTCATGTCCTGTCAGGGGTTCCTGTTCTTGTTTAAAAAAATGAGGTAGACATTCATCTCTCACATTCTCTGGCTCTCTTGGTTTGTACAACGCTGCATAAACATGTATAAGATTTATTTAAAGTGACTGACAACAGGGGTTAATAAATTAGAAGAACTTGCACCCAAGTGGTATGGTGAGTATATTTCCTCACATGACCGAAGAAATATTAAGATCATTTACTTCATCGAAAGTGAATCTAAAAATTATTTAAATCTAATTAGCTAAATCTACTGCAATATCAAAAGTAAAACCACTCAGTATGCAGAGAGACATTTCAGAGTGTAGTATGGATGAATAAAAGGCTGAGAGAGGCAGATGCTGTTTGCTTGTTTCTTTACTTACTTTACTACTTTACTGTTTGTAGCAGAGGCATACATACCAGTGCACAGGCAGTAACAGCTGAATATTATGGTGGTTTCTTTAAAGAAAGAATAACAGATATACAGCTGAATAAAGTACAACAAATATATATGCATACATTAGTTTACCTATATGCTCAATTACCAACACACCATGAACAACAATGCAAGAAATAATCAAATGGCTATAATTACATTTCTTCTCCCAGATCACTCATTACACAGGTTTCTCTGTTACATTATCAATGTATAAAGTTGCTGGTAATGTTTGGATAACACTTCCTGCTATCTATAATTTGTGTTAAATCCTTCAGCTGAAGACTCGCAGGATGGTTGTATTTTGAAACTACCGGCAAGTTACATCCGGTCACGGAGTTGGCGTAACTTCAACATTAGTATAGATATCTGGCTTCACACTAACCACTTCGTACCTTAACCCAATTACAAACACAGTTAACACTACTAACAACAGGTTATACCTGTATGAACACGGTTTAAACTCGATATGACACATTTGGATCGGACGAGCCGAGACAGGTGAAAAGAGGGTGTAACCTCGCCGGCATGAGCCTCGCGCTCATTAGCATAGCGATCACATAAGGAGCAAATAAACTCCGATCTCTTCTCATGGACTAACAAACGTTATCCACAGCTTCATCAACATAAAGAAATTCAAACCGAATAATGCAGTAAATAATACTCACTCTTTCAATAACACACAAATATAAAATATTATTAACGGTTACTAATTACTGATTTGCTGCGTGATGTCACTTACAATAAAATGATCACGTGAGTTCGCTCACGCTATAACATTACCAGCATTAAATAACCAGGTAGTCAGCATATCAGACTCTGAACAGCAATTAACACTCTAACCTATAACTTTGGGGCCTTTTCTATAGTAGTATTATATATCATATTAGTGGATAATTATTATTAATGCATTAAAGTGAGAAACATTTTAATTCAATTACATTAGACTCAACTATATTGTCGTTACTCAAAGTTAAGTACCAGCACAATGAAATTGAGTGATGTTGCAGCTCTTCAAGTAGGAGCTATTTCTCACTACTTTATAATCTGATGGTACATCAATGCGTAATAAGGTTTAAGCATATCATGACATTTGGATATAAATTGAAATCTGTATGTAACTATGATGAGATAATGAGTTATTCATCATTGATTATTTAGTAGATTATGATTTTGGTTCACCACTGAATTTATCATTTGTAAGAAAGTGCCAAAAATAGAATTAAAAAAAATAGCAGTCACTAGTTCCAGGAGGGTAAAGTAACGCCTTCAGACTACTTATCTAAACAGTCCCAAAACAATAAGATATTTAGATAAAGATGCAAATCCTCACATTTAAAAAGCTGCAACCAAAAACTCTTAGGTATTTCGAAAGAATAAATCACCCAAATGAAGAAGTGGTTATCCAAATAATTGTCCACCAGTTTTCTATAAGTCTGATTAATCAGCTCTAATACCTCGTGGTCGGTCACGGTCACTAGGGGCACGTCGATATGCAGATACACGTACGTCGTGTAGAGGTCAGCAGCATTGTTTTGATACATCTCCTCCACCGAAAATCCTATAAACGAAGGAGGAGGACAAGGAAACCCAAGCGTTTAATAAAGAATTCGGGAAATGTAGTTTTGTCTTTATCGGTCTCACGTTCACGTCTATTGCAGAGTTGCATCTGTTGCCCTACAGTTCCCGACATGTCTGTCGGTTTTAACCGGTTGTAAAAGCTGCCGATTGAGAAGTGAATTCATTATTTAACTGAACACGGTGTTTTCCATCGAGAGCATCAGAAGAACTTCATTTTATTTGCCGTTGCGAAAAAGTAAGTAGTACTTACACCTGTCACTAAAGCGAGCTTCTCTGCTATGGTGCAGTTAGTCCGTTTTATTATTGACACGAAGGTTAAACTTCACGTTATCATGTTGTGTTGCGGCTAGCCAGTTTTGAAAGAGTGAGCCGAGTAGTGTTGTTTTTACGTGCTTTCTGTTAGCAATGAGTTTGTGTTTGAGAGAGTTTGTTGGTAAACTCCATCCGCTGTGTGAACAGGGCCTAGTCCCAATCTCGTAGTGTTTAGCAGTTTGGTGGCACAGCTAGGTTTTTATGAAACTAATATATTTAAAGAATGAGGAAACGAGAGCCACAGATAGGTGACACATTAAAGGAAAAAAATAGTAAATGAGTGATAAAACATTAACAAGGGGTCATGAATTGTTTGATGTGAAAATGTTATGATCCACAAGGCATATTTTGGAAGTAAAGTCATTGATATTGATATTATCTCAAATGGGGGGACCTTGTCTTTTGGAAGATTGACTAGTTTATTTTATATTGTGAGAATGAGGACATAAAATCACACAAAACTACGAAGAAGTCCAAGACCCACTTCCATTGTGGTCCTTGATGTAAAGATGCAACCAGATATTTTGACAATATCATCATTTTATTGATGTTTTGGGTGTTTGATTTGGATGTTTGAGTGCTTTTTTCTCCAAATTAAACATCCAAAACATCAAACACAAACACTTTAGAGACTTTACTGTTGGGAAGGACAAAACAAGCCATTTGATACGGAATTGATAATTGAAGCAATCGATAATTGCAGTCTGTTACTACATGACACAGAGGAAGCTTGAGTGGATGTGTCACAAAACTGTTGGGCAAAAGTGAGGCCGACAGGGCCTTTCATAACACCACCAGCAAAGTTATTAATTCTGTTAGTATTGCTGACATTATTATGTACGTCTTCCTTTTAATATTAACACTGAGGCTTGTTTAATTAATTCAGACACACTACGAGAATCTGTTTTTTGTTCACAGTACAGCCATGAAGAGTCTTTGGACCAAAGCAGGTGTTTTAGGTTCAGTGTCCATAGCTTTTGGCTCTATGCTGTGGTCACAGAAAAAGACAAGTTCAGACGAGGTTGCTCCGAGCTGCACCCCTGCTGACAGAAATCTCAGTTCTCCCTACAAACTAAAGCTGGTCCAAGTCCTGTTCCGACATGGTGCTCGAACCCCGCTAAAGTCGATACCTGACGTGATGGAGGTAAAACTCATTTTGTGCTTGTGTCTTTTAAAAGCAGTGCCACATAATATCTGTAAATAACAACTGTGTAACAATTCCTTGTTTGTCTCATCTAAGGTCCAGTGGGTGCCAACGCTCTTGGAGCCTCCAGCACACACCCACATCAACTATGTAGTGACAGATCTACATGGTGGCCCCAGACCCACAGCTCCTGTAGAAGACAGCTATCGGAGAAACATACTGACCGTGAGTAGGTGTGTTTTGTATTGTTGAATTAAATCAGACGGCAAAAGCAATGATGGAACAGATTCAGGTGCAGAAACTTGTGTAGCTGCTTCCTGGTAAGAGGCTTTGTGGGAAGGTATTCAGACCTCCTCTGTTTTTTCACATTTTGTTATGTTGCAGCCTTATGCCAAAACAATAACAACAACAAAAATTTCACTCATCAATCTACACTGAATACTCCATAATGAGAAAGGGAAAACAGAATTTTAGAAATGTTTGCAATTTATTAAAAAGGAAGAACTGAAATATCACATAAGTATTCAGACCCTTTGCTGTGACACTAAGTTTAGCTCAGGTGCCTCCCACTTTTCTTGATCTTCTTTGAGATGTTTCTACACCTTGATTTGAGTCCACCTATGGTCAATTTAACTGATTAAATATGATTTGGAAAGGCACAGTATTTTTTTAAACATAAGACTGTACATAAAGTGTGAAAAATATTTAGGGGTTTGAATACTTTCTGAATGCATGTAAACAAACAAAAAAAACTTAATTTTGATGCTTTATTGCGGGGTGGGCAAACATTTTGGCTCACACTGGCTGTAGAGGGGGGAAATGAACTAACATACATTGCATGAATGTGAAATCTGTTTACCAAAAAGTAATGAAAATAAACTCACCCCTGAGTTCTTGATTTAATGGAAACAGTGTTGTTTTCTTGACTCTTTTCAAAGTCTTGTCCGTGCAGGTTGTCCTCTTCCAGCGTCGCCAGTGTCGGGAAAGGAGCGAATCATTTTGTTCATCACTTGCCTTGAGAACAAAGTCAATTTGGCTTTTAAAGCTTTCACGTTCAAATGCAGTTCACGCACAAATACATCCTTCCCTTGTAGCTTCACGTTCAACTCGTTCAGGTGTGTCAAAAATGTCCACAGCACACGCAAAATCGTAAAAGCTAGTCTGCATCGTTCAACTCAGGAAAATCTCCCTTCTGGAGGTCCCACACTCACTGACGCACTTTCCTCAAACTTAGCCAGCGGACATTAGTGTTAAAGTAAGTCATGGTGGACAGCATCTGTTTCTTCAAGGAATTGACGATGATTAAGTCCCGGTATGAAGTTCACAAGTTTTACGACTGGCTTCACTACATGGCCAAGCTGCATCACTGTCCTTGCACTGGGCTTCCTGGTGGATAATACAATGTAGGAAAATTACCTCCAATTCAGGGTTCTCTAATTTCACCTTCTCCTGGATTGTTTTCAGCAGTTTGACATTTTTTCTTGTTAAATTTTGAGATCCATCTGTGGTGACAATTTACCAGTTTACACCAAGGTAGCTTCAGCCTCTCAATGCAACCAGACACCGATCCTCTCGTATTGCCTTTCATGGACTCCATGGATAAAAACTCCTGCGTGATTTCAAAATTGTCATTAATTCATCTGGAAAAAAAAATAGGAGCTGTGCGGGGTCCTTTATGTCACTGCTTTCATCCAGAGCTGACGAATTAAATTTAAAAGGACTCCGTTTTCTTTTCTTTTTTTAACCCACAAACCAAGTCTTTGTCAATTTACTCTATTCGGCGAGTCACGTGATAAGCTTGTTTCCTCTGGACACGGAGCACGTGCTGTCTTCACCATACATTCCTTCAGAGAAAGGCTTGCTCGCTTTACTAACTTATATGCCAGCAGATAACTTGCCTTTGTGTTGGACTCCTGAATTGTAGACTGTCGGGTAAAAACATCTTTGCTGAGCCTGTAAAGCGGCTGCTAACCTCGAAGCTGTACTCGCCCTTTCTTGGGGTGACAAATTGCTAGCATCGTTAGCACGCTTGGTGGAAAAGTGTATACTGATATTGTTTTCGTTGAATACCGCAGCGATTTCTCGACAAAACAGACGTATGGCCTTTGATCAGACTTCAGTATAAAAATATTTTGCCGTCCAACCTTTCTTAAAAACCCGGCACTCGCTGTCGACTTTGCTCATTTTGCCGGTGATTGCTCTGTGCTCAATGCAACAGCAGAAGTGAAGGTCAGGTCTGGTGAAGAGATGAGTGACTCTTGGCCTCTTCATTAGAAAGGGTCAGTTGTATTTGCAGCATGCCATCTAGTGGAACCACAAGGTCACGCCTTGCAGGGAAAAATAGTGAAATGAATACCACTCGATGAAATTAGTTATAGTATTAATTTAAATGCCCGACGGGCCGAAGTCTGCCCACCCCTGCTTTATTGTGTTCCAGTGGAGATTTAAATGTGAAATGAAACATCTGCAAATTGATAAAATGGCAACCTGTAACCTCCTTGGTGGAGGTAATTATGACAAGCCAGTAGGTGTTTGTCAAAGCAGACATTTAGACACATAGCCGGAAAAGCACAGCTGTAATGAGTAACATAACGATTCTATTTCATTTAGGTGTGCCTGCGCCAGATCCCTCACATTGTGCAATCTGGCATAGTTTACTTGGACACTCACTGGGACCACAGAGTCATCAATAATGTTAGTTACCTTTGCCAAGGAGGTTTATTTGTCAACAGGATTATACAAAAAGTGCTGAACCGAGTGGCACCGAACTTGGCCAGAGAAGAATCCATTAAATTTGGGGGCAGATCTGCATCATTTACTATGAATTAGATTTTTTTTTTTTTCCCCTGAAGTCTGGTTTGATATCAGCATGGCAGAGGTCTGTGCTCTCTGAGCGCCCTTTTCTCGCTATGACAAGTTAATATCTGCTGTGAAAAATGCCAGGAAGAAGTGAGTTTAGATGAATAGATTCAAAAGATGTGAAGCACCCCATGGCTTCACGCCCATATTAATTCATTGACTCTATTCGCTTTCCCCCTCTAGTGGCCACTAAGATTCATTACAAAGATGACATACGGCACTAAACCGGGTTCATTTATTCACCTTCTCTCTGTGATACTGCTGAACTGTGTGTGGAGCTTCCCAGTGAGATATTGTGTCCCATTTGTCAGACACCGTGTCCATGGGAATCTTAGTTTCCTGTGCTGAGTTAGCTGCTTTGCTAAGGAGGTTTAACTGCACCAGATTCAGCTTTGTAAACTAAATCCTACAGTCTGGACTCCTGCCATGCTTGTACCACATTCACTTTGAATCCCTGCATGCAATCACAGATGTGTGTCTGTTAGGCCAAGGCACACCTGAGAGTAAAACTTAATCCTGTTTGTCACGTTTGGCAGGGTGGCACGTTCCCCGGCCAGCTGACCACAGTGGGCATGCAGCAGCTGTATGAGCTGGGCAAGAGGCTAAGGAGGAGATACGTAGAGGAGATTCCCTTCCTCAACCCCACCTTTAGCCCAGCTGAGGTCTAGTAAGTGTCGCACATCATGATGGGTAGCAACGAACACTATTCGGTACTCTGGTTTTGATACATTGGATTTATGAGTGCAGGGAAAAAAGATATCAGCCTAAATGCTTTCCCACTTTTAAGTTGGCTGCCTTCCATGACCTCTTTTTTTCCATTTTTAGTGTGCGCTCCACTAACATTGTGAGGACCATTGAATCTGCTAAGTGCCTGATAGCAGGGCTCTTCCAGCAAAAACAAAAAGGTAGGGTAGAAACCCATATGTGTATGATGTTATTTATTCTATTCTAGTTCTCATCTCATCTGTTTGTGTAATTTTCTGTTCTACCTGTAGAAATTGTGCATATATTAACAACGGAGGCAGAATCTGAAATCCTGTATCCTAACTATCATGGATGCAAGCTGCTCAAAATCCTTGGCAGGTACGTAGAGTAAATTTTCATACCTGGAACACAGTCAGGCCCGGACCATCCTATGCATTCGCTACCCAAAACTGGAATCTTGAATAATGTGTTGTGCAAAATTATAAGCAGAGTTGAGATGCCTCTGACAGGTTGTCGTGGTCTATCTGTGTTTCGTGGCTGACACGGTGTGTGTTCTGTGCAGCCACCGCTGGGCAGAGTCGTCCACTCTGCCAGACATTGCAGCAGACCTGCAGAGAATCCAGGACGCGTTGGGCATCGCTGCTCACCAGCACGTCGACTTCATCCTCATTAGGGACGACATGGTTGCCAGAGAGGTGACACTGCCACGTCATGATTCATATGACTTTTATTAGGTCTCACCACTAGCTATCAGAATATGTATGATTATTATTAAGACTTAGCTCTACCTGAGGCAGCACAACCTAGCAAGCTTATGTAAGATGAAACTCCATAACAGACTTCACAAAGTTTCTAGAGATTTTACTAAGTTTTGTATTTACTCGTGCCGTAATTGAGGATATCTTAAAACAGTCAGTGAGAGAAATTCATGAATGAGGAGGGTAATACCAGAGGGTCATCTTTCTATATGTTCAAATAACCATCTTAGAAATGTCCACAAGATCTGAAACAAGACACGAGGGGAGTCTTTATTGAGTCTTGTGGAATTGAGCAATGTTTTGTTTTTTTTTCCCACCATTTCCTTTCTCCTCACTAGCCAAACTTATTTAAATTCACAGACAGATTAAAGCACCACATTTCACATTATAGCCATCATCCACTTAAATAAAAAATAAAGCTACTTGAAAATTTTAAATGGTTTAGACGCTTCAATATTGACACTGTTTACTAGACAGCCTTTTGGAAAATAATTATGATGAAGGGGAAAATGGCAAATATGTCATAATGTGATGACAACGCTGGAAAAGAGTGAGCAGAAACTTCACTTCAGCACTTCACAGCTGATACTGACTGCGTCTTGTTTCCGCACATTAAACAGACACACGGCCTGCCCTGCCCACCAGTGCTGGACACCTGGAGGAATAAAGTAGAAAAGAGAGCTGTTGACATGATCTGCCATATCTATGAACCCAGCAAGAGGTAAGATTAAACAAAGTCAGCAGAGGGCAGAGTGTTGGGAAATGGTAGATTCAGGGTTTAACAATAACCCTCTATCAGTGTCAATAAGGAGAATTTACTAGTTATGTATCAAGTTCAACAGGCCACCTGTAATTCTTTTGCTGTGCTTCTGGCAGGGAGAACTTGCAGCTGTCTGTGGGACCACTCCTGCACATATTGTTAGCCAACATTGATGAGAAACTACAGGACACATCATCAGAGTCAAAAAGGTTGGACAGCTTAGGATGAGCACACCCATTCTTAAACATACTCGATTGTATTTGGTCTTTAAATGGTCCGCTGTTAAAATCCTCTCTCAAACAGGAAGTTGTTTTTGTACTCTGCACATGACACCTCTTTGATTCCCTGTCTGATGGCACTGGGGATTTTTGATATGAGATGGCCACCGTATGCAGCTGATATCACTCTGGAGCTGCATCAACACCAGCAGACCAACGAAGCCTTCGTCAAAGTGTCATACATAGGCCAGGTAGGGGGCGAGAATGTGTCTATATTTACTTGATAAGCTGTTGCCATATTTTTTTCTTTGTGGTTAATTCTAAATGTTTGTCTTTCTGCAGGATCAACTTATTCCAGGTTGTAGTGGAGTCTACTGCCCCCTGCAGGAGTTTAAACAGGCCCTCTCAGGATACACACTGAGCTCTGAACTCTATCATTCACTTTGTAACAACACAGAGGGTTTGACAGAGCCCTGAACCCTCAACAGACCTTCACATCCGAACACAGTGCTACCTGTGACAATTCACTCTCGACACTCACTCATCATGTTTTTTTTAACGTCCAGTTTTCACTCCATCCAGTCACCACCGTCATTATACCTCACTGTCAGACCACACTGGAGGAAAGTCCCAGATTGCAGCCTCTTTTGGAGATCTTTTAGTTCACATCAGACTTTTCATTGCATGATTCTTCATCACCATGTAGCCATTGCAGTCAAACGTTCCAGCTATAGCTAAATTAATTTAATGGTAATGGCACATTAACAAGTGCATGTGCATAATGATTTTGCTATTCAGTGTATGCCTGATATCAGATGTGCATAGGTTTCCTTTGGGTGCGCCTTTTTTGTTTAGTGATGAAGGGTGGTGTTACTCTGTTTCTCTTATTGTCAACAAATCTAAAAAGACTAAAACCAGAAATGTTTGTCGATCTCTTATTATCTTCAGAAATCTTTAAGAACTAATCAAAAAATACATAGTTTAATTGTAAAAAGTAATTTCCTAAAATGACTGGACTAGTTTTCACAAACACTACTTGAATGTCGGGAAGAGTAAATTTTGCCCATGCTCACTGTAATGAAGGGACATGTCACCCATTGAAGTTGTGTGGTTTCTGCATGTTATAATAGTTTTTAGACAACAATAGTCGTGGATGACACAGAGGGATAAACTAAATCATGCTTTGCCAGCATAGGCAATACTTGTTAGTAGAATAAACATTGTTGGTTTTGTTTTTGGATTTGTTGTCAAGAAAAATACAGAATATTATCATCCTTTGTCATCAAAGTTTAATCTTACACTGAACTATATGGACAATGTGGCATCATAACAGCCTGTATATAATTGCTGGTGCAATTCAGTCATTTCATTCCTCAGGGGAATACTAAGCGTTTCATATACTGTATCTGATGTTTATTAACAAAGGGGTGCAGAAAGTGGATTGTACATTAGTGTTTAGATAGAAGTCTTAATAACCATGTAGAACCTGCAGGAAGGGAATTATGATGCAACTGTACATTTAAGAGTGTTTTTAGATCGGCTTCTTGTGGGGATTTGATGATAGTTTCAGACCACAGTATAATGTATGCATGAATACATGCCCATTACATAGACCTGAGTTTTTACTGTGTTACAATAACACGTATTATACCTCATCAGCGGATTTTCCCATGACCTAATCCCTAAAATATTACATTTGGTTTGGATTGATGAGGCATAAATAAATAAATTGATGAACATTGTCTCTTTTATTGGCTCGTCACGTCAGGGGCTCTGTAATATTCCTACCAGCAAAGTAAATCGTTTAGTGGAGTTCAAATGCATCTACGTGCTTGCATCTATTTTGAAAGTGTGGTGTCCTCTGAAAATAGCTCTCACTTAAGTGCCTCCTGATAAAATGTCAACTTGGCAATGCTGCATCTTAGTATGACTTGTTCTAGCTGAATGTTGGTAAGCTGGTCTGACGTGTATAATGACAAAGACATCACCTAGTCCGCATAACTGACTAGATGTGAATAGCCAAGAGCCACATGGACACATGCACACGCACACACTACATGGACAACATGTATATACCAAAACAATATCTTTTATTTGTAGTCCATCACCACAGCCCTGGTAGGCTATTCTGCACCAAAGCCAATGGAGAAACACATGACAAGCTTATACAATAGAGAAAAGAGAGGAAGTCAACTGGATGGTAAGCAGTACGTGTTTACATTTCAGTGTGTCTCACTCTGGACACCACACCTGCCCTACTAAATTTTACCAGATCTACCTAACTCTAGTTCTATAATACCTGGCATACCTGCTGTGGCATTCGGCCACTCCTGTCCCATTCTGCTGACCATTGGGGGTTTATTGCTGTGGGAATGATTATTACCCAGAGTCAACAAGAGAGTCGAAACAAAACAGGAACACAACAGGAACAAGAAGAACACACATAGCACATCTGGGTATTAGCAGTATTATTCACGCTGGCGAAAGTTGAGTCCTGAAAGTTTTGGAGCACGAAGTCAAATATCATCCACAACTTGAAATGGACTGAAGATTATCATTGTGCTGCAAAGCTGCCAGGATCCTCACACTTAATGTGTTGCTCTCAATGGTAAAAATAGAGAAAGAAGACGCTTTCTGCAGACGGTCCATGTTTGTGCTTTTTTAATAATACTATTATCTTAATGAGGTCATAGTTTGGTTTGTTATACACTGGAGTTACAAAGGAAATTAAAATAGACTAAAATTCGAATAGCCCACCAATGGTAAACAGTACAGTATTTTTAGGGGGCATTCCTCCCCCAATGAAAGTTGGGTAAGAGGAGTTGAGAGGTCACTGATAGAATGCCTATACATACAGACACATACATACATACCACACAAACATACAGTCTGTCAAGCACGCATACGCACTCTCACACGTATATACTGTACAGAAACAGTCAAAACAATGGAGCGAGAGACAAGATGGAGTTCCACTAAAGTCTTCACAAAGCACAAATTCTTCTTCTTCCTTTCTCTTGTTCCATACCACTTTCATGACAAATTTGTTTTTTTAAATTTGAAAAAAGTAGACATATACTGTAGCATCTCCACGCTGACTTTTAGTTAGGTTGATTCCTCTTTGACGATGAAGTCATCTTTATAGTCAGATAATCAAAAAACACAAGAACAGTTTTGCGAAATTGATGCACAACAATCCCATACATTCTGAAGTTCATGAGTCAAAATTAAATGTTCTTGTGGCAAAAGTACTCCAATCTGGGCTTGTCCGAGTCTCCATTGGAATAGTTCCCACAGGACATTACTGTTTCGTATTATACTTCCTTTCTTTGAGTCCATCAGAGTTTTCCGAACACTCTCTAAATGCCATGATCTTTACTCCAGCCTTGCATTTTGTCCAAGAACATTCTAGATACAAGGTTTCTGTTGGATTAGAACATTCCAGGGCCCGGACTGAATCCCATGTCCATGTCACGTGGCCTCATCTGACCCCCCATCATCATTGTCTGCTGTGGGGGGCCGCCCATGCCCTGCAGTGACATCATCATGTTAGGTGAGCCACCAGGGCCTGGGTGGGCCATTTGTCTCCCCTGCATCATCCCTCCCGGACCCCCAGGGGACATCATCCGATGCTGGGGGCCCATCATGCCTTGGCCCATGAATCCTGGTGGCCGCATCGAGCTGTGGCCAGGGTTGCCCATTGGCATGTCTTGTGGGCCCATTCCCCCGCCAGGCCCCCCTGGCATCCCCCCCATCCCCTGCATGGACATTCCCATCCTTGGTGGGCCATCACCCATCATGCCCTGCATGGGGAATCCAGAGGGGTGTGGTGGTTTCCCCCCAGGGTTGTCTCCTCCACCTCGGGGGAAGTAAGACAGAGTCTGGCTGGGCTTCTCTGATGGGATTATCCTGGACAGGTCAAACTCAGGAATACCGGACGCTCCCGGCCTCATCACCTCATGAAGGTCTGCATCACTGAATCCACCTTGCATGTTGTTGAACTCTGGCCCTCCAGGGGTATTTGGCTTGCACATACCCCCATCACCCCCTCCCCCATGAGGCATGTTCCCCATCCGTCCTCCCATAGGTCCACCTTCTCCCTGGAAGCCCATAGGATGGCCAGGGAAACCTTGAGGACCAGGACCGTTGTGTGGGGAGAAGGGGCCTTGCTGGGAAGGGGACTGGGTGAGGGGGTATCCCTGGCTTCGGTGAGGGTAACCCATGCGTCCCTGGGGCATCATTTGAGGGTTTGCCATACCAGGATCTTGTGGATTTGGTGGTATCATCATACCATGAGGCATCATGCCTGGGCCCATATTAGGGGCATTGGGAGAGGGCATCTGCGGAGGCATGCCATGGGAGAGGGGCTGGGATCCCATTGGATTCATACCCAGAGGGCTGAGGGCAGGCATGGGTCCTGCATTTCCAGGTCCCATCATACGTGGATTGCCTTGGTGGTTCATTGCCATACCTGTACGTGCAAGAGAAAAAGAATATTATGATACATTAAGCACAACTTCATGTAAAGCATATCAAAAGAAGATTAATATAAATATGATCCAAATTAAATGGAATTTAAACAAAAAGTTAAACAACAAACACAAAACACTTCAGATGTCTTACCATTATTATTCACTGAGGGCAGGTTAGGGGAGCGAGCCGGAGGTGAGTCGTCATCGGAGCTGGCAACGGTCTTTATGGCATCGTGGTAGAGTGGGGTAGAGCTGGGCATTGCAAACTTGGACATGCGTGACATCATGATGGAGAGAGGGTTCTGGGATAGTGTTGGCTCAGGGGGTATGGTGTATGGACTGCCAGACGGGACGTTGCCTGGGAGCGACATGGAGCCAGATGGAGCCCCTGATGAAGGAGGGGCTGAGGGAGGACCATTACCACCTTGAGGACGACATGACGAGAAAGATATGATGTGACAAGATGATAAAACTTTGCAGTGGAGACTTTTCATTGTCTAGCAGATTTTTTTTTCTCTGATGAGTGAAAGTGATACCTTTTGAAATATGTGTTATTTAACCCACTAGGTTATGGTCCAGTGGCCACAAGAGGGAGCCACTGGACCATAACCTACTCAACCCCACCCTTGATACAGATGTGTTAACACTCAAGTGATGCACATGATAGACAGCCTCCATATCTATTTTATTTTCAGCTTTGCAGACCTGTTCTGATTTCAAGGGATTAAAAGTCTGGTAGTTTCAGTCCGATATTTTACAATAACCAAGACGAATACCAAAATTTTCACCAATAACTATTTACAAAAGACAATAGTAACTGAATGAACTTTAATAGATATGCACTGCAAAATGGAGAATTAAATATTGAAAGAAAAAGCCGAGACACGTGCTGATGAACACAAAAAAGAGAAAAAAAGCTTGTTGTACCTTGCTCCATATTCCCCATCATGTTTGGTGAGGTGATACTGAGGGGAGGCTTGCCACCCTGAGGTGGTACTCCAGGACTCTGCATGGGTGGTTTTGGTGAGGAGGCCCATCCTGGGGAGGGGTTAGGAAGAGAGGGAGATCTCATATGAACAGGAGAGGCACCTGCTGATCCCATCATGGAGTGCGGGGACTTCATTGGTGCTGAAGCTGGAGGAGCTGGAGGGGCATTGGGGCCTGTGGGACCAGTGAGCATGCCAGCCAGCTGGGACGGTGTCTGAGGGGATTTAAGGTTTCCCGAGGGAGATCCCATCATGGGGGACTGCACTTGCCTCAGAGGTGGGGACTTAAGTGGGTTGACACTGGGAGAGTTCCCGCCTCCTGCTTGGACATTCAGATCTGCTGGCTTGCGGCCCCTCTGACCTTGTGAAGGGCCACCAGCAGAGGGGAGGTGGTTAATACGGCCATTACCTCCTGTTGGTGTAGATCTGTGCTCTGGACCAAAGGCTTGCTCTGCATGTGGACCCCTCATTCCTCCAGGACCCCCTGGGAAGGGCCGTCCAGGCCCCATAGGAAACTCTCCTGGCTGTGTCTGCTCAGGGAAGACAGGACCCTGCATGGGCCTGCCTTGTGGACCCATGTTCTCCATTGGAGGTCCTCCACCTGCTCTCATTCTCATCATCTCGTCTGGACTCATATTCATGGAAGGATCTCGTATTTTGGAAGGGTGCATATGAGGTCCTGGCCCAGGGCCAGGACCCATGCCAAACTCAGGCCCCATTTCCCTACCCCCCATTCCTTGGAGCCTAGATGATGGACTCATAGGACCGTCACCAGGCATTCTGGGAAACATGCCCATTCCGTTCCCAGGTTCCATTCCACCTCTTTGATGCCCCATCATCCTTTGCATGTCCATCATCATCCCAGGAGGGAGGCCCTTCTCTCCAGCCATTCCTTGGTGGAACATTGCCTCTTGGACTGACTGAGGATTTGGGAAACGCTCACCACGACCCCCAGGACCAGCAAACATTCCCCCAGGTCCTCCAGGGAAGCCGCGTGCATCTCCCATCCGGGGAGGCATGTCATCAGGCCAGCCCATTCCAGGTCTTGGGGGTCCCTCCATCTCAGGGTTCATCATTCCAGAGAACCCAGGCATCCTCTGCATATGTGGTGGCATACCTCTGGGGCCAGGGCCCATGCCCATGCGTTCCTGATAGTGCTCTGGTGGACCACCTGGTCCTCCCCACATCTCTCCTGGGCCCATCTGGTAGGGAGGCGGGGGCCCTCGCATCATGCCACGTGGACCATGTGGGTGCATCATCATATCTGGGGGAAGTGGCCGGTGTTGCATTTCTTGTTTCTTCCTCTTCTCCTCATAAAACTCCTGTTGTAACTTCAACCAAGCCACCTGTTCTGGGGTCATCTGATCTCCTTCTCCACAGCCCCCTGGACCCCCCATATGTGGACCCATTTCATCTTGTGGAAATGGAGGCATGTCCCTGGGACCATGGGGTGGGCCAAATGGTGGACCCTGTGGACGAGGGCCTCCTGGCCCACCTGGTGGCCCGAGGCTCTGCGACTGTGCCATCATAGCCTGTAGGGGGCCCTGCTCAGACCTCCGGGGTGCACCATCAGGTCCTCCATCGTGGGGTCCACCATGGGTCTGTGGGGGACCAGCTGGTGGGGCATCACGGTCGTCAGGGAAAAGCATGCGCTGGATATCTCGCAAGGTCTGCAGGGAGCGCTGCCGATGCTCCAACTGTTCTTGGGACAGACCCTCTGTGTTGGCCTCCATGTTCAACAGCTCCTGGGCCAGCTGCTGCTGTTGTTGCTGCTGCTGAGGTGTCAGACCTGCTCCACCAGAGCCTCCACCCTGCCCTCCTTCACCTGCTGTTGGAGGGTTGAGGCCTGCCTCAGGTTGGGTGACAGGGGCTTGGTCAACTGTAGCTGTAGTGTTACTGGGACTACTGCCAGGAAGATTTTTGGATTCCATGCCTGCAGCGGATGACCCTTCCTGTGGAAGAACAACCGATTGGCTCCCTTGGTTTGAAGGCTGGGATGGGGCTGGCTCTGCCATGCCAGGTAAGGACGGCTTGGATCCAGGCTGGTGGCTCTGATCTTGGGCATGGGATGGGGGCTGCTGGGGAGGCTTCGAGTCATTTCGGAGAGCGCTTGCTGCATTGTTCTTTAACAGAGAGAAACAGAGATAGGATTAAGTTGTGACACTCTCAGGTGATGATGGTGTATGTAAGCTTATGAGTGTTATCAAAAAAAAAAGCTTCTGTGTGTCTTTACCAGGAGGAGGTGAGCTTTGTCCTTGCTGTTGGAGATGTTTTTCATGTGGAAGGCAATGATATTTTCTGTATGGCCAGTTAGAACTGCATCAGCTGCCCTGAGGACAAGAAGGCAGACAGTCAGCTATCACTCATCAGACACAATAAGTACAAATGTGTGTGTGTGTGCGTCAGCGCGTGCGTGCGTGCATGTGTGTGTGTGTGTGTGTGTGTGTGTGTGTGTGTGTGTGTGTGTGTGTGTGTGTGTGTGTGTGTGTGTGTGCGCATACAGTGGGCCAGATGAATGAGTACTAGATGGGACCATGAAGGTAATCCCAAGGTCAACAGACTAGGCATACTATTGTGCGCATACACACACACCTTCCCTGAACATCCACAGCTTTGATCTCTGATTCCCAAAGGAGAGTGTTAATCTAAGCCAAGTATATGCTCCCACTGCGAAACAAACATGCTTGTGAACACAGACAAAATGGATTTAGGCTATAACTGGGAAAGTTGGGGCAAGGAAGAGAAGAGATGGGAAGCAAGTATCTTAGTGGCATACACACAAACATCTGCAACAAACATCAAAGACAACAACAACCACTGATGACAGGGGCACAGAGTTATACTTAAGGCAATTGACATTGTTAGTAATTCCGTTTAATTTTGAACTACAATTCCACAAAGGGTTTCTCTGTGGGTGTATGTTTTGCTTAGGTACAAAAAAAGGGTCTACACATTGAGATGATGATTTAATTAGCCCGTCTGAACACATTAGTATTTAAAACTTGTAGCAATAAACTTTAACTGTAAATACTAATGATTATGTAGCTTCCTTACTTGTTGGCCATCTCCGTGGTGAAGACATAAACAAGTTTTGAGCCTGGTTTCTGGCCACTAGCAGGTTCTGTCGTGGAGCCCTGGCCTCCCAGTGTATTGTGGGAGGGTGTGGAGGAGCGACTGAGTCCAGCATTGGAGGTAGAATGTGTGACTGAGTCCTGGGGCTTCACATCACTGGAGTTACAGTCTACAGGAAGACAACAGGAAAAACCATGGCTTTAGGACCAGCACAGGCTTATGGGCAATGTAGTTTTACTGAGGAGCCGTCATAAGTCAAGTTGATCAGTGGGGCGACTGCTATACATGCTTGGATGCACACGTTAACACACTTACTGAAGAATCCTTTGTCATCTTCGTCACTTTCTCCCCCAGAGCACCAGTCAGCTCCACTATACGGCTGCCTCCTCTCTGCCACACACATCCTCTTCACCCTGCTACTGTCTGTACAGACACACACACAGCCCTCAGTGAGCTTGGGTCTATCGGTTTGAGTGACAATGAGGAACTATAAAGTATATTTTGCAACAGGGCCAACTGTTGCCCTCTCTGGGCGGCTTGTGTTGTATACCAAAGAGAAAATAAATAACTATATGTACAGAACTTTTTTAAGAAGTGGTACACCACAAAGGGAATACGACCAACCAACCAACCATGTGCTGCAATCAGGAATTATCTGTGCTTTTTCCTCCATTAATCAGGGCAAGAACTGCCTCTACAGGAAGTTGTATGTGTGTAACTACTAGATGCACAGGAACGATTATGACATAAGCATTGCAGACATGACATTGTTTAAGCACTGTAGCTATTCTTTCTATATGGGGCAGTTCTATATAACCTTCAGTAACAAAGTATGAAAGCACAGGTACACTAAATACTCCTAAACACATCATGAAGAAACTCATGCACCTTGCCCAGTTCAACGATTTAAATCAATCTGAAAAGAATTTAAAAAAACAAAACATTTAACATAGACTCAGAGATTTAAATTCATACTGTCAAACTTCAAAACTAACTTGACAAAGACTATTTGACAATTTCTGACCCCACTTATCAGCTGGAATTAGACAGTCTGCTAATAATTAGTACTGGCTAGAGTGGTTCTTACCTTTTTCTTCACTGGTGGGTGTGCCGCTCTCTGGCTGTTCAAATGACTCCACTGAGGTGCTTCTCTCCCTTTTGACTTTAACCTTGGAGCTTGGACCAGAGGTCAAGCCCTGGCCATTCTTCAGCCCCATGCCCCCTGCCACATTCTGAGCCCCTTTAGTGCCCAGGGTCTTGGGATCACAGGGTGAGGGCTGTGATTGGCTGCCAGTGCTCCCTGGTTTCCCCTGATTGGGCATTTTAGAGTCCATCTGGGCGGCAGTGGAGGGGGACATGACGGGAGGTGATCGTACCATGGCCTCCGTCTTAGGTTTAGGGCTGACGGACAAAGGATGGAGAAAAAGTGGATACTTAATACATTTACACTGTGCATTCAGAGAAGAACAAAAAACATAGCATGTTTCAATAAACCGTGCTAAAAAACTCATTCAAATTGTTAATATAATTAATTTAAAAATGCCTCAGATGCAACATGACATTCTGCCACAGTTCTAAAATGTTATGTTTTGTATTCCTACATATATTTGTGACCTTGTTTCCACTTATGAAACACACACAACAAGGAGGAAATGGGGCATATCAAGCAAAAAGCCTGGGGCTTGAAGTTAGGTTACCCAGTAATCACGCTCTGGAATTGGGCACAATCCAGACAAGGGGGGTGGAAACATACTCAGGCAGCTGGCTATCCATGAAGTCTGATATCCCCCAGCTCCCCACTATAACATGTACCCTTGTTACCCCATGTGGTAGCCGGGAGAAGTGGAAGGGAGAGAACCAAAAGGAAAGTGTTATTGTTCTTTTTGGCCTCTTTTTTCTCTTTGCAGCGACTGAATGAAATATCATTATGACATCCAACAGTTGGCATACATGTCTATGAACATAATATCAGGTTACCAGTACTGAGAATTCAATGCACACAGTTAAACCTAAAGGAACAGACTGTAGAGACATGGGCCATAAACAAATCACTGCTGCTTACTAGTTATGAGAGCAGTTCAGTTCAGGCAAGCAGGACACATCCAACTGGCAGAGAACTCCCTTACCACACCCTAATCTCTTTCTCTGTCTCTCTGTCTCTCTCTCTCTCTCTCCCACACACACACATACAAGTAGCATGAAACAAATGCCAACATGTCCAAAAAGCACAGCCGCAACCTAGCACACTGTATGTGCGTACACACAGAAACACGGCTAGCAGAAAAAGAAGGCAAAGCCAGAATTTTGGCAGTCCAGACAGCCGTTTCCCGAGGCTCCAGAACCATGAGTCAGCAGGGAAAACTTCCAAGCACAGTGTACTCCCTGACCCTAGAACAGCTCTGGATCGCACATCAAGACCTTTCAGGTAAAATAATGGAGCAGAGAAACTGATCTTAGATCTGCATTACACCCGACCAGCACTTGCTTTCGAAAACACTCCGGTAAGGCCAAAGTAACATGCTCAGGTTTGTGTCCATCCACACATCGCCAGGACTCGGTTTCACTACTGATCACAAAGCACGTACACTTGGTGACAACTTTCCGTGGCCGCACGAGAACTACACAATTGACACCGTCACTTTAAAACAAGCAGGTCTCAACCTTGGCCCTTTGTATGTGGAGACTGAACGTTCTCCTCTAATTTACACGGGTTTCCTCCAGGTCGTTTGACCCCCAAACCCCCACCACCCAAAATTAATAACATGCATGTAAGGTAATATACAGCCTTCTGCTACTGACCAAACCACTGGCATTAGAAATGGTTGCTCACTGTATTTAAATAGCTGGGATGGGTAAAAATTTCCCCACAGGGATTAATAAAATATGACAAAAAAAAAATGCTGTATAAGGGCCGTGGTTGGAGTTCTGTAAACTTTCTCCTGATCAGCTTTTTCAAAATTCAAAACTCAGCACACTATGCACCTTGCAACTACTAAGATACAAGAGTTTTCACAACATACCAAACACTAGAATGAGGGATGGACTGATCACTCTGCAACCAATCGCATCAGTCACAAGACGGCTTAAATTGGCATCTGTACTTGGCTGAACTGCATAAGAACCTTTTTTTCCAGAAAATGGGCACATGCATTTGTTAAGTAGCCTCAGTGTTTCTGATTTCTGAGCGAGACCTGGGTATTTCACTTCATTTTGTTTTGAACAAAGGGTTGAGTGTTTGTATTTTCCCTCTCCCCAACTGTTAATAAACGGTGGCGGCTAATGTTTATTCATTTCTGATTTTGAGTGATCATTTTTTTAATTACTTGAAACAGGTTTATGTACGGGACAGAAGCTTGTGTTTCCCCAATAAAGTCTGTTTATATTTTATTGATGTGGAAAGATGCGAGTAAGTGGTTCAGTCATCAGCTGTTAGTAGTACATAAAAACAATGAAGGATAAAAACTTGATTTAGTGTCACTTACAGGTAATAACAATGCTGTGCAGAACAATAAGAACAATCTGTTCAACATAATGTGGGTGAAATTTTACTTCTGCTTGGTGTGCAGTTAAAAATGCTATGCTGCTGTTCATAGATATTCTGGATCAAATGTACAATTTCAATCAGCATTCAGATCAGTGTTTGGCTGATAGGCTGTTAAAACAGTCATACACGCACTAGCATATAATTACCATCACAGCACTGTATCACTGCATTAGACCCACATGTTTTCTCCTCACCTCTGCGTGTTGGTGGACGGGGAGTTCTTTAGCCTATTGGAGTGCATTGATGGGGCTCCTAGGACTACGGAACAGGGTGGAGTGATGAGCTGGTGAGGACTGCCTGTGTGTGTGAGCGGCGCTTTTGCGCGCACGTTCCTTGAGCCAGGAACAGGATTCCCGATGTTCGAGAGGTTTCCCCGACCGTCCTTGGCCTCCTCTCGCTCTTTCTTCCCTCGCTCCTTCTTGGTGAAATGTGTCGCTGCTGTACCTGCCGCCGCTGGCCTCTCCTCTTGGACCTCCAACATTCTCTCTATGTCCTTGTCTGTGTGTGTGTGTGTGTGTGTGTGTGTGTGTGTGTGTGTGTGTGTGTGTGTGTGTGTGTGTGTGAGTGCGAAAGTGTGTAAAAACAATAACAATAGTCCAGGAGTCTTTTCTTGTTCAGTGTATATTTACGAAACTCCCCCAAGGGGGCTTTCAACGGCCCTTGGGCACACTGTTGAGAGAAAAGAGAGGAAAAGGGACAGTTAACAAAACTGAAAAAGGGAGTCAAACTTAAAGCAACACCCCACCCTAAATGGTTTTAGTATCAATCTACCAGTGTAGGCCTGACAGGTGGCACAGTACATTAATAATAAAATAAAAAACTTGACACTTCAATAAAGCACAGCCATTATTTATGTTATTAGTAGCACCTGCTTTTCCTGCTATGACCAGTCAAAATATCTGCTTTGAAAAACACATATGATACACTTTCAAATGTTCACACAAACTCTCTTTCAGCATAATCTCCACCTGGACTGTTCATACGTGTGCTTAGTATGACAAGTGACCAGCAGCAACAGCCAACAGCAGAATGTAAACGGTGTATTGAGCCACATTTTGTGTTTTTAAGCATACTGACAATACAAAACCGACAGTTTACATCAGCCTCCTTTCAACCTTCCACTGAACTTCTGATGGAGCTAGAGCAATAAACTGGCCAATATTAGCTTATTGCACATTTGCCATATCAGTGTATATGCTCGCCAATAACTAAAAAGAAACTGCAGCAAAATATTTATGTATGAGGTCAACTAGAAACAGTGCCACCATTACATACTGGAACATTTTTCCTATGCAAAACGTCCCACTCAGTAAATATTTTGGTTTTTCTTTAAAAAAAATGGAATTCAATGATTCCTGTCAAGAATATTTGTTTATTTTATGTGTTTATGCAAAATAATGACTATTTAACCTCTCACATATCAAAGTTGGTATTGGCTTTGAAACTATAATGATTTTGGGTGGGGTATCATGTTAACTACACAAATACCAGGATTACTTTGTACGTGTGGCAAACATTGAAGTGTGGTGGTGGACAGGGATAGGTAGTATTGTGGTCCAAACCAACCAACCGCTGTGTGTTTCTGTTTGTGTGTTTTAGTGAGTAAGCACAAGAATTGCATGAGAATCCCGTTCGAGAGAGCGGCCCAGTCAGTCAGATTACATTGTCATCCTGAAAATATTTAGGAGCTCTTCCAAAAACACTCAACATTGTAACTGGCTCCAGAGTTCCCCTGGGGAGAGGGAGGTGGAGAGTTTGGGGGGTTACGGAGGGGGGGGGGTCACTTTCGTCTCTCACTGGTCTACAGGAGAAGTGATTTACAACTCTCGGGGCCACAGATCACTACTGCTCACGAGCAGAAGCTGGCTTCTATACAAGAATAGAGAGGGGCGAAAAACTTAGGAGCCTTTTGTATCCACATTACACTGATTAGACTTTAAAACCTTTAAATATAAAGAACACACTATGTGTCACAAGTGGAGGCTTTAGTGTGCTGATTATTGATCGCTGATCTAGTGATTTGGCTGAGCTGCTTGAAAGAAGTCCATTCTAAGGGAAATGACATGTTTCTATTTTGCGATACAGCATTCTCTGATATATAACTGTGGAAAGAAGAACTGAAACTCACAATTATACATGAGTAACTCTGCGGCCCTGATGTACAGCACACAGAAATGAACTTAAATTTCACTAAAGAGCTTTTGCTCAAACTGTAGATCTGACATTAAGAATATAACATTTACTACTACCCTTTCTATTGTTCCTAGAGTTTGGATTGTGGGAAGGAAGACAATGTATGAGGGAGGTCGAGATGAAAGAGTGTCAAAACCAGAGATGCAGTCTGATTCTGCTGTTGACTGTTGTTTGCTCATCAAAGTGAAGCACTGGCTTGTGTAAGTCACAGTGGGGAAAGACCTGCCAGAGAGCCGCTCGGAACCAAAACACCGTCAATGAGAACATGCAGGGGTTTAAGCTTTTGTCAAAGACACAGAAACACAAACGGACAGTGTGGACAAACTTGACAAAGCGCAAGCAGACATCATAATCATATATTACATTTACATCATATTCATGTGGGGGAAGCTTTTGCCCAAAGCGACTTACAATAAAAATGCACTCAAATCTCTGTTAGTGCAATATGAAGATGTCATCACAAACATAACTGTAAGCGCGTAGCTCTCTCCCAAACAAACTAAGAATCTCTGGTGCTACAGTTCACATACTTAGAGTTTTGTTGTTTTGAAGGCAGAAGTGTTTATAACTGTTTCCAATGGCCAAACTCAAAGGCAGGTGTCATAGAGAAGGGTGAGACCCCAATAAAATCCCAAATCCCAAATTTTTCCTCAAAGTCACATTTGCACATACAAAAATGATGGAAGTAGTTATAGCAGTGAAAAAAACGTTCTCGGCTCTGCGCACCCAACCAGTTCTTGTATGAAATGGGCAAGACTGTCAGTTTTGGAAAGTTACAAAAATTGTCAGATGCAGCCTCTTCTATTCAGAGACCAGCAAGCAGTTTGCTTGAAGCATAGAGACCCCTTTAGCATGGGGTTGCTAGGTGTATTTAAAATGTTAGTTTCCTGGCCAGCTGTGGACAGATGTGGATGGACAGAGACTCTTCTGTCCTGACTTAAATGAGAGAGATGATTGCTCCAATGTGAGGCGAGGACAGGAGAGCCTTGACCGAGGTGAACAACGTGGCGGACAACTGTCCAGAGACACCGATAGAATCCATGAAGAAATCTGTTCATTTTGCTGAACTTTCTCCGCTCCGAGTCAAAGAGCCAGCCTCCAACATCATTCAGCCACAACTAGCATGTATTCCCTCAAGGGTTGTTATCTAAACTTAAACCCCAATCATACACAAATGCATGTAATATGTGTATGTGCGTGCACACAGAAACTAACAGCATGCCCTGTCAATCACCTGTTCCCTCCAATCACATGCTAATGAGACACTAATTGGATACCTTGCTGACATGACTGTCAAGGAATGCACTGACACACATACACACATCTGGCACGTACGCTGCAGTCAGCCACACTCACACGCACATACACACAACAAAGCAATGTAGAGGTATTCACAGAGATTTCTCTTCCTGTATCTCGAGTAAAGACGTTGAACCGTCTATCACAGCACACGCGAGGAGCTGCAGTGCATGCAAGTTAATGGGAAAACAGTATAATGAGGCTCTGAAATTGAGCTTTTTGCCTCTGATATAAATATGAGGTTCCACATGAAAAGAGGCCAGAAAATAGTTCAATTCAATTAGATTTGGGTTTTTCCAATGCGGGTGGCACTAAAAGGGAGCATTTCATTTCATGCTTATGTAACAGTCATCGTACGCTGGCTGAGTGCAGGGTATAGAGTAGACCCTTCCCAGCTACGTCACCCAAATTCCTCTGAGGGGGAGATGGGAGGATTTATACCAGTGTAGTATCCACTGGTATACTCCACTGGCAAGGAGTGGGATCAACGAGAGGCACCTTAACCTTTCTGCAAACCTAGTCCACTTGATTAAATTTTCAACACAACACTGCTACAAAGACATTATTTAAAATAAAAAACATTAAAGGGGGGGGGGGCTCACGTGCGCACACACACACACACACAATCTCTCTTCCCTCATCTCAGCCCTGCTGTTGGCTGTAAAAGGGCCTGCTGATGTTTCAGTCTTATTTATGCAAATCCCATTTTGCAGTTCAGTCACAATGGAGTATTGCTCTCTCTTTCTCGCTCTCTAGCTCCCCTACCCGCTCTCCGTCTGCTCGGCCTCCATCTCAAGAATTTCTTTAGCCCATTATTTGTTTAGGGCAATATCAGAAGCATTATTTCCACCCCTCCTTGCTGTTTTCTGCAAGAATATACAAAAACTCAGCGCCATCAGCAAAGAACCGTGCAGTCTGAAGAAGCGGCAGCCAGCTCTCTCAAACAGAAAAGGCTTTCCATCACCTTACACAAGGGCACAATTTACCTGTACCCAATATTCATTCAAATCAAATCAACACGTATGAAATCTAAAGTCAGAACTTTGCAAAAGAGACGTAATGAAAGGATTTTAGAATCTGATAGGTCTGAAGTACGCTTCTAGTCTTAAATTATGCCTCAAATTCTGTTCTGAAAATGCAAAACTAAGGTCATTTTAGCACTGTTGCCTTACAAAGGCTAAGTCAAACCAATTTTTTTTTTTTTTTTTTTAAATTGCTTTGAAAGACTGGAATAATTACAAATCTTTAGGCAAGCCAAGTAACTTTTTTTTTGAAAAGAAGCCACAGGTGGTAATAATGGGATAAATGGCACAATGAAATTCCACACAAATCCTTCTGAGTGAACGCTTTAACACCGTCATTGTCTTGAGAGCAAGTGAGTGTAACAGGACCAAAAGCTGGAGAGAACATTCGACTCTTCCTGCGAGGTACTTCTGTGTCTTTACGTCTTGTGATATGAATTATAAATTTTACTTGTTGAAGGCCTGAGGACCAAAACATTGAAAATTAAGTGGGTACAAATGATCGACAGTGTGCAGGAGTTTTTGATCTAATGTAACTGAAGCTACCTTTTCTGAAAGAATAGTCATCAAGTCAGTAACATCAGTTATATAGTAACATCGAGCTGAAGTCAGAAAATATTAGTGACTGGTTGTAGACAATCAACACAAAGAAACCAACAGTGTATTGCATTGGAGACTGGTGCATTTTATTGTTTAGAAATTACCAAAAAAGCACTAATATATATGGAAACTAATGCACTACTTCTTCATTCTTAAGTTGCAAAGGCTAGCTTTAAATGTACATCTATTAAATCTAAACCATTACTGAAAACTTACAATAGGTCATTATCAATTAATCTGCCAATTATTTTTTCAATCAATTAAGCATGGTCTATAAAATGTCAGACAGTAGTGAAAGGTTTCTAACAGCCTGAGGTGATGTATTCATTTCATTTGTTTCATTTGAAATTTTCAAAACAGATGAATATTCACTTTATTGTCATATATAACTAAGAAGCACCAAATCCCCCCCAATCTGAGAAGCTCGAACCGGGGAACTGGTTCCCTTGGAAAAAATAACTATAATGGTTATTTGTTAAAAATAGCTGTCAACTGACTGATTAATTCATCAAATAATCTTTTCAGCTCTACATTTTAGTTATATAATTAACCACCAAAAGGCTAATGTGATCCAGTATGTATTCTGCAGTATTAAACCATGTACAATAGCACAGCACTTCCTTGAGCAGAACAGGTTCCCTTATACAACTAGTTCCTTCACATACCTGCCTCGCTGCTAGTGAAGCATAAGCTAACTGCAAACAGAGCAAGTATTAACTCTACTTAAAGCAGCAAGACTTCCACTGCCCTACAAGCAAATATATATATATGTATATTTCGGACATCCCACAGTACCGTAGCTGAGGAAACATCTGCATGCTCACCTGCCAAGGTGACTTCCTGAGAGCACTATCCCAACATGCCACACCCTGCAGATAGCACTCATGACTCGCTTGGCACACACAGAATGTGAGGAATGCCGAGTGTCACTAAAGATAGAGCTGTGACGCGGCGGACGTAACATTTGACATAATACATCTACTGTGGACAGGAATGATACTTACACAAGTATGACTGAGCTGCTGTTTCTACTGAAACCAAGCTGCACAGATATTTACAATGAACATTTAAACCTTTCCACATTCTCCAAACTCTTAACTACTCCCAAAGCACAATAGCTACATATCTCCATCTTCCTCTGCCCAGATTTTCTCTTCTGTTCACTGTAATCTGTGTTACGCTTTCCCTTTCACTCACACTGTTACCCCCAGTCTCAGCTGTCTCTCTGCTGGTGTGTCTGTCCATTTCTACAACAACCATCACCACTCCACCATCCTCTGTTCATCCTTTCCTCTGGTCGGCAGACGATGCCCTTCCATCCCTGGGGAGGCGACATGTGTGTAATGTCACATTTGGTCATATCATATCATGGTGACAGAAGCCTTGCCATGTCCATCACAATGATGGAAGAGGCAATGAAAACAGGAGGATGGGAAAGGGGTGTGATACAGATTTACCCGTAGGAGGAAGGGGGGTTATTACACAAGTTGATCTCTTCAGAGA
This sequence comes from Seriola lalandi dorsalis, assembly GCF_002814215.2. NCBI lineage: Eukaryota > Metazoa > Chordata > Actinopteri > Carangiformes > Carangidae > Seriola > Seriola lalandi. Next base: position 1,320,339 of record NW_019525112.1, read on the forward strand.
GAGTATGGGTGGGTGTCTGTGTCTCAGACACACACAAACACACACAGCTGACTCACTACTGACACATCTGCTGGCGTAGCCTGGGCACAGTGCCATGTGTGGCGGCCAGCTCCAGCAGCAGGACTGGCACTCAGCACTCCAGCCTGCTCTGATCTCCGTCTCACACACTTCACCCCGCACTTCCATCTCTGTCCATCTGCCCCCTGTCTCTGCATCTCTGGTTAAGTGGGTGTGTCTTGTTTACACACACACACACACACACACACCTTTTCACTCACTAACAGACAAAGACTGGGTAACTGGTAACAATGTGCCATTATTACTCTGACACAACACGCGTGGGTGCAAATTAGGGGTGCTAGTATCAAATGCTACGATTATTGTGGCCAAAAATATTAGGGTATTTCATGACGTTTCACACTGTCCCAAAATACTGCTATTAGTGCCAAATACAGAACAATTATTTCACACTTTTTACCCTCATTTCATTAGATGTGAAACTGAACAGTAAACTGTTTATTGCAACGTCTGAATTAACACACAACTAAATACAGACAATGTGTTTTTTACACATCCATTCATGTTCCAAGTGTGTTGTTATTTCTTTTTGGTGTTAATAATTGAAATCATTTTAAAAACACAAGTTAAGATACACAAAATGCAATCGTGACAGACAATGGCACGATTACACTGGGCTCTTATGAGCCATTCACACTGCCCACACTTTTGCCACTAGAAGCACGCAACAAGTAGGTTATTGGTGTTGTGCTCCTCCGCGAGTAGGGGTAATGCAAGCAATGAGGACAAACACCTACTTAATGTGTGCCATCTAAGATTTTATTCTTTCTCATCAGGCACACAAAATCATGCTCTCTTTCACGTAACATTACAACTTAGGCTGCGCTTCAGTAGGCCGACTAGCTAATGTTAGCATAGCAAGCCATCCCACAGTAGCTACTGCTGGAAAAGGATTCTGCTTCACCATCCTACTGTGAAGCAGCAGGTTTCTCTGGTAGAAAGAACACAAAGGTCAACTCAGAACAGACTACAGACCAGACCACAAACCCATGCTGGGCCAGGTCCAACTTAGACCCAAAAACCTACCCAGACCAGGGAGAATAAGTATGTGAATGACTATGTCTGATACACGAATGGATCCTGGCAAATTTGCCATCAGCTCTGATTATGGGGTGTGTGTCACACTGCAGACCAAAATGTGTTTTTGATGTGAGAGAAAGCTGACGCACTGGGGCAAATTATATATTGCTACTGTTTTGGATTACGGCTGCTTGTTAATTGGTGGCACATCATGCTGCACGACCAATTAACTGTTGGTGGTCTCTATTTGGGTCTGTTCAGATGAACCGTATTTCAAATCCGCTCCTAATTATCCTCAGGTCTGGGTTTAAATTGTTTCAGATCACTTTTGGATTGGATCTTTTTAATATTAATTTATGTACATGGGTTAAGGTTGGTTTTCTACAGGAGCAATATGTGGAACCCATGAACAGACAACATCTGGAACGGTGCTTCTTAGCAGCTACTCAAAATAAAACTGCTAAAACGTGGAAGTGCTGTGTTGTGTTAATTGCGCCTGCTGTAATTAACGGTAGTTAAAGTAATATTACCAGTATATAATAAAACACATTCCTAGTGTTAATGCATACAAGCAGAGCAAATATGGAAAGCTCTACCGTACAGTAGGTCTCTCTCATTTGTGGATCAAATGACAAACCAAACAGAAACACCATTTGCTTAAGAGAAACTCTGCTGCCCTCTCTGCAGACCCCTTCTTTCCTCCCTTCCCTTGACCGTGCTCTCTGGTCCGTGACTCCCTCCTTCCATCCAGACGGTCGCTCCCACACTCGGGCCACATTCCTCCCTTGCTCATGCTGGGAGGACGTCTCCCTGTGGCCAAAAGCATTGTGGGAAATCCCAACGGCCAGGCCCTTCAGAGGCCATGCAGACCACTGAGGAGAAGTGTAAAGGAGACTTGCGTTTCTGGCTTGCTGGTCAAAGGGCTCTTTATGCAAGCCACTTGCCAATATACTACTCACTTGCTGCAAGTAAAAAACTTGTCATTAATGTCTTCATACTGAACCTCAGAACAAACAACAAAGAAAGACTATATATCCACATTTCAAGCAGCAGTCGACACAACCCACGTTGTGCAAAACCTCAATTTAGAGCAGTTAGAGCATAAAGCAGGAAAGGAATGAAATGTTAACATGTGCTTCCCAAAAGATTCTTTTAGTACATTAAAAAAAATCACTAAGCAACAAACAACTGGCTTCTCAACCTGTCAAACCATGTGACACAGCTCAGGCATCTCTACTGACCTGGCATAACAACAGACAAAAATATATTTAACTCAGAGCAGAACACTCAGAGTATACAATACATGTGCCGACTCCTCTCTGCTATCAAACAACAAAATTAGCACTCTGGAGAGAATACGAGCCAGATTGTGTCCCTGAATTACCCCAGTTTGCACTGGTGTGTCATTTCCATGGAATTTTAAACACACTGGCTAAGACCTGCCCAATTAAATATACAGGGAGAGAGCAATATACCCACACATACCATTGCACATAGAAATACCCACATGCGGCAGTACTTAGCTGTTCTAATAATGTTAAAGATGCACTGAAAATTGCGCTACTTCATGGCATCTAATGTTCCCATGAGTGAGGGCTCTTTGCATTTCTCAGAGCCTCCTTTAGGTCCCTCTGATTCTGTGAATGCTTTACACAAGATGTTCTGACCCTTACCCCCAGGGTAACATGTTGAAAGCATACAGCGTATTGCCCATGTAACCCATGTAAAATGTATTCTGCCAATTAATCCTGGTGTTAGAGCCACAATGAACTTCCTTCCATACTCTTAACACCTTATCTGTTCAGGAAGGAGGAGATGATAATGTTGTTACACACCCTATCGTCACGTCTCTGTATAGTTGTATAGCTCTGGTAGCTGCTCTCAAATGACTCTTGAATTTACATTTATTACACTGTATATTTGAGGTATATAGTTGTTTTTTCATTATGTTCAAGGTGGGTTAAACTGATCAATTGAGGCACCACCAAAAACATTCACCTCCCTTTGTTTATTAGCACAGGCAGTGGCTCAAATTACCATATAGTTAGAGAAAAAAAACAGGTTGAGGTAAGTTGAGTTCAAATCCAAGGTGTTGCACCATTTTGGATGTCACAATTCTAAAAAAAAAAATAATGTGAATCTTGATAAGACTACAGTGGTTTGTAAACAAAAACTATAGTAGTACAGCACACCAACAGGCTTGTGCATCCAGCTAGACACCACCAGAACAAAATGCTGCAGAAGCAGAAAGGAAGGAACCTGTTGATTTGCCTCTCCAACAGAGAGACTCCAGACACATGGTAGCATGCTCTGTTGTGACACAGTTTTTGCTACACATCTCCACTTTTCATGCATCCATCTACATAAAATACAGAATACCACTAAATACATCAAATGCAACCCAACAGAAAACACTACAATTCCTCAAAACACAATAGAATTGCTCAGAAATCCCAATTCATGTGAAGTTAGCATCCTAGGAAACAACATATTTTATTAGGTCCCTGATGAGTCCCACCCTTTGTGGTGTCCTGATATGACGACACATACCATGCAATTTGTAACATGTTCACGTGGAATTGTTCAGACCAAAGTTAGGAGCAGCTGAGTGTGAAAAAAAAGTTACACATCAGCCTCCTATAGTTTTGTAGTTTTATTGCTTGTTACTATACTATACTATAGCAAGTTACTATTGCTTGTATCTAAATTTAACCCAATATTTACCAAACAATATTAAATTCAGCTAATGCTTGTATCTGGTTTCACTCGTTAGCAAACCACGACAAATGTGAAAATAAAATTTGCTTATTTTGGCTCTTTCTATGGTGTGACAACAAGACTAGCAATGGAAGTGACTGTATTGGAATTAAGAATTCACATGGAATCACAGGAGGTTATTCTGCTTTTCCCATTTTTAATGACATCAGCCTATTAATGCATTTACGCAAAGATATGGCCCCAAAAGTTCAAACTGAACTTCTCTTGAACTGCTCACCATATCTGAATAAATCACTCCTACATTCATATTTCAAAATTCCATCGATCACTAGTTAATAGAATAAAAGTTTGTATTTAACAGATAGTGAACAAACTAATAAGGGTCCAACTAATGATTATTTTCTTTACTGATCAATCAGCCGTTTATTTTATCAATCATTGAATCATTTAGTCAATAGATTGTCAGAAAACTGTTAAAATGATTATTACAATTTCCTGAAGGTGTCTTCAAATGTTTCATTACAGCAAGACTGCAAAACAAAAAGATATTTTATCATCACAGAAGACAAAGAAAAGCAGCACATCTTCAATGAGAAGCTTTTGTTTTCCCTCTCTTAACTACGCTTGATGCATACCCTCGTCTACATCCTGCTGCTTCTGTAATGATGCAGATTTCCCCCCATGAGATGAATAAAGTTCATTTTATACTGAGAAGGCTATGGTATTTTTGTTTAAAAATGACTTCAACAATTAACACTTTATCAACATTGACTAATTGATTAGTAGACTATGAATCATTTCAGCTCCACAAACAATATTCAGCTCTGTAAAGCTTTTTCAATTTTCTCACAAACTAATGTGAAAGATGACAGAAGATGTTCTACAAAGCACTGACACATACACACCATCACTAATCAGAAGCTCAACCGAAGAACATAAAGGATTTAACATACCAGAAGCTTCCTCTCATTTACACTGACATTTGAGTCAAAGAACACTTGATAATGACGATTTGACACAGTTGGGTGATGCTTATCACTGGCTCATAAAATTAGCAGAGTGATTTCAAATTAAAAACAAGCTCTTTGAATTGTGTCACATGCACCAAGTTATATGGTAAATTGACAAAGTGGAAAATATCAGGAATCTCGTTTTCTTCCTGTTGGATAAATCACATGGACAAAAATAAATCAATAAAAATAAAAATAAATTTTCAATTCCAGGAGGTGTAAAGGCCACAATGCGGTGGACAGATTTGGATTATTCTTGAGTGCCATCACCATTCAGTGCTTTTGCACCTGTGAAAACCATTAAAAGGTGTTACTCTTTTTGAACCTTTGCTAGTTAGCATTATGTCGTGGTGCTGTGTTAAACTAGGCTAAATAATAACAACTAGCTGGAGAGCATCGCATCCTAGCTGGCGGCTTTTAGCAAAAATAGTTGAGGTGACTGCAGGTCACAGCGGCCCTCAGGTTCCACCTGAGAGCAGCTCTGTTTGCGAGGACCCCTCCCCTCGGAGCAGGAGGAGCAGCCCGTCTGTGCCATAACTGTCAATCACAGCCAAGAAACATGAAAGCAGATTGATAGGTACATTCTGACTCAGCCAGACACATCCCTGAGGATCCTGTGTGGGCAACAATCCCACCACAGATCAACACATATGAGACCAAGACCTCCTACACTAAAAAGATATGAAATGCAGCTATTAGAAAAACATATTCATATTTACAGCAGTAACTGTCTGGAAAGGCACACTAGCCTGTGGAGATTTACTACTCAGAGCTGGTCCTTAGATTTGTTTTTAAATGATGTCCTATCTTTATTTTGTCTTTAATAGGTTTCTAAGTGATGACTGGTCCGTAACGGTCAGCGCAGAAATTGATCAAACGAATAATAAACTAAATACAACCGATGCACTTGTTCTTATACTTGCTGAAAAGGCTCTGTGGTATGAATGACTTTAAAATGAGTAATAGATAATAGTAACAGTGATAGTTGACTTCAGTTATCTGAGCTATTTAAAGCACTTAACAGTAGTTTTGTTTTTTAATAACTGGTGTTGTTCTCCTAAAACAAAAGAGCCTTATTCATTGAACGCTGCTGAAAATATTTGCATTATACCACCACACTATTATCCATTCATCTTAATCTTGTACTTTACTGTATTATTGTCTCCCATTTTATTTGTAATTGGCCCTAACTTACTTCTCCCATGTAAAATCACTTCCTAGCATGGCCAATATTTAATGTGGATCAGTCACTAAAGGCACCAATACAGATCTGATGTATCAGATCATATCACTTCTTATTTCTAATGACGGGAAAGGCATGACAGATGCCCATTATGACTGCTGGAGGGGAAAATAGACAAATATTTGCAGAAATCAATGAATCAATAGCCACACTTCTACACTTTTATTTCTTGGAACTTAGGAATCTTTCTTGTTTTTCAACAAAAAGAGTTAAATATTCTCTATGAAGACAATTTGTGAAGTGTCATTTTTTTGTATTACACAAATGTATTTTCATGTTCTGTGGGGAATGTTAAAATAGGATTACATAGTTCTGTACATAATTGTACATCATGATTTCATGTACAGTAATTCAGGAATGTTAAAGTGTTTCAATTCAGCAGCTGAAAGCCCCAGTACTGGTATATCAAGCAATTGGATAATGGCTGTATTGCACTACAGACATAATTCACCATCACTTACATTTCCAAACAAGTCTCGTAATCTTACAGACCTACGATGGTAGATCAAGTTAAAAAAACAAACAAAAAAACACAAATAAACATGTTAAAAACAAAGTAGTATTTTTCCTGCTCCCTGGGGAACACTAAATAATTATTGTACTTTGGGGGCTTGACTATTGTGGGAGTCATTCAGGGGACGAACTAATTTCCTTAATTGTGAATGGATGTCTTAATCCCTATACCTGGTAAATGGGAAATTAGTTAGTTTGGGACCAAACCATCACAAAAATATCATGAGTCTACAGTGAAAAAATAAACATTTAAAGCAACAGAAAAAAAATGATCTACTGTATGAATGGGGAGGGGAGCCCCCTGCCACCCACTACACAGACGATGAGACAAACCGCCCCTCCAACACATCCCTCCATGTCATACACAACACAAGCCTTGAGAGTTTTAATTAGAAAACCCATGAAGCAAACAAATGCACAGAAACATGAGAGGCCAATACACAGAGGAGAAAATAAATCCTTTGCCGCTTTACATCAATATCCATTTCCCTGCATCCTTCACCTCACTGTGGTTTTTGGTTAACACACTTCGGATTAGATAGCAGATAAATAAACAGTGTGCACAGCGTTCTCAGGAAGAGCGCCCTGACCGTGTTGTGTCCTCAGCATGTGCAGATCAGAGCATAAGACCAAACATTGCACTGATAGTCCAGAGCAGCGCAGCTCTGAGGTCCTTTCCCTAAAGCCGATTCCCTGAGCATCAAGAGCAGTTGTACAGGGTAACCGCTCTACAATTCAAGGCCTCTCTCATCAAAATGCAGCTATCAATGTAGGCACTTCTACAGATAAATGTCAAAGAGATAGTGACCATTGTTATAGGAAGAGCCTACGCTTGGCTTGACCCTGTTGCATCATAACAGTGTTAAATTATCAAGTTATTGCAGTGTGTCTTTGAGTGCAACAGTTTACTGCTATGCTTTATCTTGTAACAAAAGTTGAAAATGCATGAAATGCTAGTGAGGAAAATCTGGAGATTATAGGTGTCCCATTCTTTTTCATTCGGCTTTTTTTATTACTAAGTATGGAGAAAACAAATACTTTACTGCCACACAACGTCTGTTTCCTAATCACTCCTTTGTTCACTCATTCACCACTCCCAAGGAAGTAGAAACTCAGTAAGTTCACTCTAAAGTGAGCTGTGAAAATCAAGATTTCAGAAACTTAATAATCATCACCATTTTCCATCATCTATAGCAGGTATAGTGTCACGTGACTGAAAATTGTGGGAATTGTAAGGGCAATAATGAGGTGCATAAATTTCACACAGAGACAATGAAAAAACATGCACATTATAGTAAGTATGGAGTGATTTCAGACAAAGCCCATAGGTTCCTGCCATATCTTATAGTATTTGCTTTTTAGCATTTCAACAGTTATATTTACAGAGAAGAAAAGCAATGAAAGAAATGAGGATGACCAAACTGTATTTACATGCGGTGTGTCTTGGATGTATGCATAAAACAAACTGGGTGATAAAGTGTGAAACAAAAAAAAAAAGAAAGAGCCAGAGTTGAGCTGGGTTACCTCAGAAGCCCCCCTGCCCTTTCAGCAGGGCCTCATATGGAGAACCAGGCCTCAGGTCCCCTGGGCACTGATGTCTGCTCTCCACTCGACTCCTCCCAGTCAGCCACGGAGGCTGTGCAGCAACCTGGCCCACTCACGACACCCTACCTACAGCCACAAGTCATTCACACCTGGATAGGAGAGAAAGAGAACTTTGCTCAATGGGTGAAACAAACAAGCAAAAGGCAAGAAAAAGCACTCAGTTGCTCATGTTGACAAGACCAACATGTAGCAAACACATAACCAGTGTAAAGCTTAGGTCATTAGGGGCTACAGTAACAGTGTACACTCGCCTTTTTAACCCAGACACTCATTTATACTTCAGTTATCGACCAATGTGCACATAAGGGACTACAAGACAGCGTATGATACTCTGTCAAGAGCTTCCTTGTTTCTTTGCATCCATAGAGGACTCCCTCCTTCCTCTAATTATCGACTGTGGGAGCTAAAAAGTGACTTTTTTAGATGTCAACAATGCAAAGGAAATAAGGTACAAGAAGTGAGCATAGAAAAGACAAATATGAAACTGCCTCAAGACTATGCAACAGATGCACGTTCATGGCAGACAGCAGTGTTGCCTAGCAATTGAAGAGACCAGAGTCCTGTAACAGGAAGGTCTGCAGTTCAATCTCAGCAACTGGCATGTATGCCTTCGAAACTGTCCTTGGACAAGACAGTGAACCCCTACCTGCTAACTCACAAGTCGCTCTCAATAACAGCATCAGCTAAAGGACTAAAAGGAAAACTGCAACCAAGCACAAAAGCTGCTGAGATTTTCCCTTTACAATTGAGACGACATAACATCCAGCCAATGTAATGCTGGGCACATATTTATTGTAAATTTCAGGAGTCCATGCAAAATGTTTAATTAAGTCAAATAAATGACTTGCTAAATAAAGTCATGCAAGGCAACAAGATAAGACCCTATTCATTAGGAAAGTAAAGTCATAAAATTCCAAAGTATCAGATGTCTTTTACTAAACGTTTTTACACTACAGTACCTGTGGATTTTTTTTCCACACACAAGTCAAGTTATACAAGACTGCTGAAACTAAAAGACTGAACACATTCTTTGCCATGTTTAGCTCTCTGGTCTTGCCAAGGTAACACAGCACAATGCCACACAAGTTTCTCACAAACGGGCCTACTCGAGGAAGTCGTCCTAAAATAGACATCTACAGAGCTAAAACTCTGCAAATAAAGGTAAAGCACTCCACAACTACACAGACTAGACTTCCCCCAGAAATCTCAGCGCCTCACTGGACAACTCTTGGCGGACAAAGTAATTCCATGGCGCTTGAAACTCCAGGAACTTTTTTTTCTTTTTCCTAAAAGAAGTTGTTCCTGTTTCGCCAGAGAACTGGGGGGGAAGGGAGGACTTCAGCACTTGCATTCATGGAGCCTCGGCCAGCGCAAACAAAGTCTTCCCCGAAGAGGGAGGCACTGGACGGCGGCTGAGAGCGAGAACAACGACGTCGGTCACAAGCACACAAAAACCACATAGAAAATGAGCTTCATTTTAAGGCTTTGTCTGTTGATAAAACAATTCAGGCCCTCCTTAGGCAAACGTTCATTTTCAAGTTCTGCTAGCTCCGTTAACAATGTAACAATTAAATCGCTCGGCAGATGATAGGGCTGGCCGACACAATCAGCAGCCGAGGCCTATAATCTCGCTACGCGTTTATAAATCATATCAAGCACATTTTTAATAAAGGAAATACAATACCAACGGTGTGGTACTCCCGAAGAATGCAAAACATGCATGCTGCATTGTATCCTTTTTTCGTTTTCACGAAGCACGGGCGGTCCTCCAGTATAATGGGGTAAAAACCAATATTTCTCCGCGGGTTTTACACCATGCCGAAAACATCGTGAATAATCCGCTTTTGTTACGCTGGAAAAATCGGCATTTACGGTTGAAAGGGTGCTCACTGTCTGCCAGGCCAGACACGACGTGGGTTTGCTAGCCAGCCTTCGGGGACAGAGGCAGAGAAGAACGGATACCGGAGTGAGATGTCCCCGGGAGGAGGACCCGCGTGTGCCCGTTGCCAGGAGGCGAGCTGTGGTACCGACACTTTCCACCTGGATTTGAAAAAAAGAGCACTCACCTGGAATGTTAGCTTAATTCCCGTTTTCCTCGAACGACGGTTGTATACCGCACACCTAACAAATCACAACATTATCACGGTAACATTATAAAATAGAAATGTGTCTCCCCCCTTTCGCCCGAGCTTTCCAGTGGTCCTACTCCATTACATCCCAGTTAAGATTTCCTGTCGTCTCTTCCCCCCCCTCGGTTTCAGCGCAATGGTTTAGCCCGAATTCTAAGTAGCAATTCTAGGTCAGGTCTGTGTGCCAGTGAGAACGTTACTGTCGGACAACCGACCCGAGAGACATCACTGTCCTCCTCCGTGTGACACGGTAAACACTGCATATTATATAAAAACACATTTCAACTGTGGTTTAAAATTCACATATTTTAATTTTGGTGACATTGAACTTCCCCACGTGAAAGAACGTGGGAGTAGTTAAGCATCAAACTTGTGCAAGTTCTTACAGGATATACGTCGGCATCAGCCAGGGATGGACCACGGAACCGGCCTACCAGGCACAGGCCCAGGGGCCCCGTGACCTCTCAGACCCCTAGGCCACAGCATCTGTATGAATTGAGAGTTAATATTTCTTGTTTAAAAGTCACAGAGCTTACTAAAGCACAAAATTGCCTAAAATGAATTCTAAATTATCTCCAAGAGAAGTAAAACGATCACAAAGAGACAATGAAAACCCCAGAAAGAGAAAACAACTGCAAACAAGCACAAAACGACTCCAAAGAGCCACAACAAGCATGAGGGATGCAAAAAAATACACATGCAAATCGACCACAAATGGACTCAAATATATCTACAGAGACAAAGCCACGACAAAAGGATTTTAAAAAGGCCATATGACACTCAAAACGACCTCAAAGAGACACAAAACAACTACAAAGAGACACAATGTAAACAACTACGAGATGCAAAACGACCACAAAAGGCTCACAGAGAGACCCAGAACCACCATAAAGGGACTCATAATGACCACAAACACACAAAACAGCTACAAAGACACAACAACCAAAAGGGACAAAAAATAACTACAGACATTGTGCAAAACGACCACAAAACGACACAAAATGACTACTAAGAGACACCAGGTGACCACAGACAAACCCAAAACAATCACAGAGAGACTCAAAACAACCACAAAGGACACCTTAAAGAGACAAAATAACTACAAAAAGACAGTTTTTTTTGTGTCTCTTCATGACTTTCAGTCTTGGGATCACTGTATATAGAAGGGGTGGATGGCCTTTTACCTGTCTGTGCCCAGGGGCCCATTTTCTCATAATACATATATGGTATCAGTCCAATCATCTTAAAACAGCAGGACGAGTGCTTAGTGATTGTTGAATGGTTGATTGAATAGTCAACTGACAAGTATTTTGATAATCTTTTATTCACTGGATGTTATTTTTCAATCAAAAATGGCAGTTATCTCTAGTTCCAGCTGTTCTTTTATAGGAACAGTTAACTGAATACTTCTAAGTCCCCCTCTATTCAAAACTGTGTTTTGCCTATTGTTACCTTAATATGATGGTTGACCTTTCTTGTGCAGTTTGATATTAGAAAACTGTTTTCACTGCTTTTATCGGCTGAAGGAGGAAAGCTTCTTCACCTTAAATTACATGCAACTTGCACACACACACGCACACATAAACATACACCAAGAATGGACTTTGCAGTGAAGAAAAAGACATCTTAGATTGGGCAGTTACATTTTTTAAAGGAAAATTAGATGTAACCAGATAACTGAGCTTTTCATATCTTTAATACTTCATGCATTTCATAGTTTTTCTTTAAGGTTTTGGACTGTTTTGTTTGAATTTTTCAGTATCTTCTGAAACAAAGTATTAATGAATGAATCAAAAAATCATTGGTTGATTAATAAATAGAAATGAAATTAAAATTATGGTTAGTTAGGCTACTGCACTTACTAGGCTACACCTCTTTATTAAAGAATTACTAGAGCAATTTAGTACTGCTTTTCTGTAAGAGAACCCATTGTATAAAAAACAGTAAAAAGAAACCTTGGATACTACATTTCCCATAGTCAAACCAATAGCAAATTTTCATGAGATCCTCTGTGCTTGCCAAATGCCTATGTTTTTTAAACTCCAGGTTTCCCGTTAATAAAAAAATTTCCATGCCTGGCAAATGTCCATGTCTTTTAAAATCAATGTTTCCAGTTCATAACAAATTTTCTGTTGTAAATCTGTATTTTTCTAGCGCAACCCAAAATAACCCTGATGACATCATTAGTAGTTATTTTCTCAGACTTTACAAAGTCCCTTTCAGAGCCTCAGAAGACATTATACAACAGTTATCACTGTTGCAGAGGGTGAATAGCACAAATGAATAGTGCAGTAGGGTCAGTTCATGCACACAATTTAAGACAGTCCCTCCTGAAAGACATTCATAGTGTTGCACTCTGTTGTTCACACATATCGTGACAAATGAAAACAGATAGCTAGACAGAGAAGTTCAAACCCAGTGTACTTTCTCACCTCCACACAGATGGCCTGTCATGGTGTAAAGTTGGTATGAATACTGGATCAATGGTTTTGGAAAGTTTCAGAAATTGTCAGACACTTTAAGACGAGGTCATTCAGCACAGTGTTGTTTTAATAGTGTTCATGATGAGCAGCGTGGCGTTAATAAAAATAGACTGATGCCACTTGATAAATAGACGTTATGTTCAGTTACAGCACACACACACACACACACACACACACACACTGCTCAGAGAGTGACTATCACAAGCCTCAGAGGAAGAGTGAAACATTAAGGACATGCAATGTGAGAGTGGTCCTCCTCAATATTTAATCAAGATACATTTCAATTCTAACCCAAATGTATAATCAGGACAACTGGGGATTGAATGAATTGGTGTTTAAGTGCGCACATTATTAATTGCCCTGATTTTGTGTGTGTGTGAGTGTGTGTGTTAGTGTGTGTGGGGGGGGCTTCTCTCTTGGTGAGAGCTGATTTAGACTCTCAAAGTGAAAATGTTTTTGCAAACTGAGAACAGTATTGAGGGTGAGAGCACAGTTTTATGTGCATATAATAGTTTCGATATACAAGGACAGAATCGTGAGTGTGCTTTATCTATTGAGCTTTTATATGAGGAGTTTTGTCACTAGACATGAGTTAGCAACAGGCCGTCTTTTGCTCACAATCTTCAAAGTGTCAAAGTAGCTGGGAAAAGGCCCATCGCAACAGCAGATTTGGGACTGAGCACACGCAAGAGAGGGATGGCATGCTCAAAAGTTTTGGCTGCATATTTTGTGCTCAATACTTGTATCATTTAGGCCTGTGACTATTACCATTATTTTTCATTACTTATTAAACATGCCAGTTATTGTCTCTTGATTATTCATTTTCTCCATACAGTTTCAGAAAATAGAGTAAATTATCCATCACAATATCCCAAAGCCCAAGTTGACATATATAAATAGTTTGTTTAGTCAGACCAATTGTCCAAAACCAAAATATATTCAGTTTGCGATCACAGAGGACAAAGAAAATACCGCAAATACTGACAATTTAGAAGATAGAGCCAATGAGTTTGGGACATTTCTTGCTTAGAAATGCCTCAATAAATCAAATAGCTAAATTGTTGATCAACTAATTATTTCCACTCGAGTATCCACTTGTGTTTGTACACTGAAATCCGTGTGATGTCACAGGAATCTACATCTTTATGTACCTAATGAGAGACTTTTTCTTTCTTTCTTTCTTTCTTTCTTTCTTTCTTTCTTTCTTTCTTTCTTTCTTTCTTTCTTTCTTTCTTTCTTTCTTTCTATCTTTCTTTCTTTCTTTCTTTCTGTCCATGCGTGTTAACATGCCATATACCTCTGTGCATTTATTGTAAATGACTGTTGAGCATCAGCTACGTTGAAGCCTTTTACGACAATGAGCATTGTAGGATGACACACTGTACACAGGACACAAAATCATGGGATGCGAGCCGCATATTTGTGACTTTTGACAAGCAGGCCATGGCTACGTTGGACATGTTTGTGCATGCTAGCAGAGATCAGTGACACACCACAAAGCTCTGCCTCTCTGTCTCTCACACACACACACACACGCACGCACATACACACTCCCTCCCTCTCTAGATCTGTATGTGTGTGTGTGTAAGTGTGTGGGTGTGTGCATGTGTGTATGATAAACCCCACTGGTGGAGTAACAGTAGACTGGCAGTATTCCCAGACTGAGTTGCATTAGACATGCACACTAGCAAAGCTCTTCAGGTCGATGTTCTGGCTCTCCAGCGCTGCAACTCTCGGGCATGACTAACCCAGGATACTTTGGAAACGGGAAAACAAAATCCAGACTCTGCCCAATGTTACATTCAAACAACTGGAAGAACGGAATTCTATTTATTACGTTATGTGCGCTGTGTGTGTACGCGTTTGCCTCCTGCATGTGTGGGTGTGCATGCATCATCTATGTGTGAGCGTGTGTTTAAGCGGGACACCAACATTGACTGTTCACTTATCATATTACCATCTGCATTATTTAAAGCTTCGATAACAGTCTTATGCTGGGGAGACACACTGTAGACACAGACAGGAAGGATGAGGTGGTGAGTTGGAGGCGTAATACATTTTATGAATAAAGATAGTAACTCTGACAAATTAACATGTAGGATATAGATGAAATACTATAAAACAGACACACAGCTGGACTCAGACTGTGTGAAGACTGGGAGGTGTGATGAGTTAGAGTACTGGGGCTGTGTATTTTCAGGGCTCCTGTGTTGGCCTGCAGCAGTAGAGACTCCTCGTCTTAGGGTTTGTTCCTTAACAGGTATGTTGGCGATGCTGAGAAGAACACCAGGACTGGCTGGGTTATCGAAATACTGAGACAGTGAGCTCACTCACACAGCAGTGAGGTCACTTGCCAGAGTGTGGCAGCCTGACCAATCATCAGTCAGCCTATTATCATGGTATGCAGTGTTGCTATGAGTAACAGCGACAAGCACTGCCTCACGGATCCCTAATGATGGCTCATGCACTGAGATGCTACCACTTGGCCTATTCTATTCCAAATCTTTTCTATTGTGTCCTCCACACTCACTCCAACAGTCCAACTCTCTTCTCAACGCCTCCTTCTCTGTTACATTTCAAACATAAAGACGGTAATGAATTAAATTAGCAGATTCAACATCATTCCACCTCATTTCCTCCTTTTTGCCCAGCCGTCTTTTTCCCTCCTCCTCTTGTTTACTGTCCCCTGCAGCAGTGTTTTCTGACTCTTCCCCCTGGCAGGTGAGTGTAAACAAGCTGGAGGACTGAAACAATGTTAATTAACCGATCATTAACGAGTCGAGGCAGACCCCAGAGATCTAAGCAGTTGCCCACCCACCTGCATCTCACCATTTCACTAACTGGACTGTTAATGACTAATCAGAGGCAAGAGCGATTAGATCGCCTCATAACGAGAAGGATTTATGATTGCAAGAGTCCATTATGCCCGTATGGCTGAGGCCCTTACAGTGATAATAAAGACTAAGCTCAGGTCCAGCGGTAAGAAGTATTCTGGTTCTTTCAAAATCCTACCTAAGTACAAGTGCAGAAGTAAAGCATCAAAGTAAAAGCACACACTGATTTATTAATACTGACTTTACTGTTGTAGCTGCTTGAGGTGGAGTTACTTTCAACAACTATACATATGGTGCGGTAGTTTAGTACAGTGGTTCCCAACCTAGGGCTCGTGCCCAGCCGAAAGGTCGCAGGACAAATCTGAGGGGTCCTGAGATGATTAATGGGGCAGGAAAGGAAAAAGCAAAGTCTCTTACACAAATTAGTAATTTTTTTCTACTTTTCTGTTTTGCAAAATATTTAACAATATAATCTTCTTTAGGCCTCTAACAGTTAAATGAACCCATTGAGAAGTTTACAGTGGAAATGTCTTTTCGGTTGAACTGCTTATAACTCATAGACAACTGAAACGTGAAGTGCTAGAAATTACATTTAGAAGAAAACGTAAGATCACATTATATTCTCTATTAACATAATGAAATAATATTATTAATTAACCTGGTATCTGGTAAAATGCAAAAATGTTGACACTGAAGTAAAATATAAAATTCTTGTAACTGACAGCAGCGTGTGTGGTTATATTTTGGCACTCACAGCACTTTGTTAAGGTTAAGGAAAGATGATGATCTGGGCCAAAAAGGTCCACAGTGACGGGAATCACGAGACACAATGTTAACATTTATCCAAAACCGCAATATTTCTCTGGTCTAAACCAAAGTGCTTTTATTGCCTAAGCCAAACCACAGATGGGACTCGGGATATGAGCCCTGATCTCTGGCGTTACAGCCCTGCGCTTTTTAACGCCCTCCATCTACCCCAACCACCCCAACCACCTCCCTGTGACTCCGGTGCGGTTCGGAAATATAGTGCTTCATTCACTCAAACACAAAAGGTTGCCTGTGAACATGGAGGCAGTGATCACATTTGTCAGCACAAGGTAAGCAGGAAAACAGTTTGGTATTATGTAAAGGTAATTTCTAGGAGAAAGGGTTGGAAACATAACAAGGGTCTCCAAGTAAAACTTGCTTTTTTTTCCATCACAAGCCAAAAAAAGGTTGGGATCCATGGTTTAATCTATAAAAATGCAGTGCATTTTATAATCTTACCATGTATTTACCAGGTAACTTCTCACTGAAGCTGAATAAATGTGGTGACGTAAAAAGAAAAAGTACACCTCCCTCTGAATTGTTGTGGACCAGGAGCCTACAGTGAAGTAGCAGTGGCTCCCAGGTCAAAATTATACTTAAGCATGGTATTTAAGTAAATGTATTTAGTTACTTTCCACCAGGGTTTAGGTCTCACAGGGGATGGCAGATGAAGACGACAATAGTAGTAAATGTGTACTTCCGAACAGAAGAACACCCTGACTCAAGTGAGTGTATTCTCTTCCCCTCTCCTATCTTTGTGTATGAATGCTTACCGAGAGGAAACGATAGATGCAGACATTCCACAACCCATATTCACCCTCACTCTATCTTGTTGCCATGGGAACCAAAGCAGACGGGAGACAGGTTCATATCGGCCTCCCTCAGGTCTCACAGTCACAGTCTCCTTCCCTCTCTCTCTCTCTCTCCCTCTCTCTCTCCCTCTTTCTCTCTGTGTGTGCTGTCAGAGCTGGCTGCTCCTGTGTGGGCCACTGATACTCGCTGATTAAAGGAAGTTATAATTTGATTTTCTCAGCAGGCGCCGTTTAATAGAGCAGTTTAACTAAAGCTGTGCCATCCCCAGGGCTTATAGAAGGAGAGGGAGAGAAAGAAACAGGGCGATATATGGAGAGAGAGGGAGAGAGAGTGGGTGAGAGAGTCATGCTAATCCCAAACACTGAGCATTTCACCCCACCACGAAACTCTCCCACTCACTCTCCCGTTCTAATTCTGTTTGCCTATTTTACCATCTCTCCCTCTCTCCCCTCCATCTCTCTGTTTCTATTGCTCTTCCTCCGCCTATAATCTGTGCTTCCCTCTCCTCCCCCTCCTCCCTCATTCCTTCCTCCCTCCTTTTAGTGAGGCAAACATGGGAGGGCTGGCTTCTCTATGTACAAGCTGGCTGTATTACTGGCCCATTGTGATAATAGCGTTTAATTATCCTCTCAGCTAAAAATCAGCCCCATCACTCTGCTTCTCTTACCCCGCTTTCCTTCCCTCCCCACTCCCCCCAGCCTCCCTCCCCTCCCCTCCTCTCCCACCACCCGTCTGTGGCGTGTCTAATACTTCCCCCTACCGCCCTCTCCCCCTCCATGCATCTCTCTTCTTCTCTACCCTGCCGCCACCACCGCTCCCCCGCCCTGTTCTCCAGCTATTTCAGACCCATTTAGCGGGATAAGCATCTTGAGACAGACAGAGGGGTTTTTGCTCTCTTTCAGAGAGAAGCGAGGAGAGGATATGGAGACTGGCATCCTAGTGCCCGCCTCAGAATACCAAACAGGGGCCCGGGCATCTTAATATGCAGTGTGGGACAGAGGCTGAGATCAAAGACAGGCACAGACAGACAGAGAGATGGGTTGTGGGAGGGTGCATTGAGAGGTGGTGGGTGGTGGTGGTGGTGATGAGGAGGGGGGGGGTACAGAGACAGAGAGAGGAGGAGAGAGGCAGAGATGGAGAGAGAGAGAGGTGAGAAAGGGAGGGAGTCATTGCTCCTCATCTGAGCATCCTTTCCCTCACATCATCATTTCTTCTCTGCTCTCCTGCGTCACTCCCTTGACCCCAAGAAAAATCGACAGCTTAATTACCACAGTGTGCAAATCTGCATGGCTGTGCCCGTGCATTGATGCGTTTTTGTTTCAAACGAGAGGATGGTGGAGAGAGTGTGCATGTCTTTCTCTGTTTCACCCTCACACATACATACGTTTGTTTGTGTACACTGGGGGGAGGTTGGATGGTGGCTCTGCCTCTGCCACCTACCCAGCCCGTCTATCTCCTCAGTCAATTAAGATCGTGAGTAGCTGTCCCTGAAGCGGTGTAGACAGGCTAAATGAAAAGGCAGTGGATGTGAAATATGAATCATTAGAATACTGCAAGGACGGGGCTGGGGGAACGGCAGGAGAGGGGAGGGAGGGTCTGTTAGGGAGATAAGGAGGAAAAAGGAATGGAGGAGAAAGGGAGAGGAAGAATGAGAGAGCAGATAATAAAAGATTAACGTCACGCCTCTCAGAGTGGTGGAATTTCAAAACCCTCCAGATCAAATTATTTATCCCTGTCTATAAAGGCAGAGGAAGAGAGGGGAAGAGAGGAAGATCAGGAAAAAAAAGGGTGGGGGTGGGTGGGGGGGTTGGTAGAGGAGAAGAGAAGGGAAAAAACGAGTGAGGAGAGGGGAAATGGAGTAGAATGGAAGAATGGCGCGAAGACCTCTCTCACTCTCTTTGATGACGGTGCTGACAGCGAAACAAATGCTCAGTGTGGATGTGTGTGTGTGTGTGTGTGTGTGTGTGTGTGTGTGATGTGTGTGTGTGCGTGTGTGTGTGTGTGTGTGTGTGCGTGTGTGTGTTTGTGTGTGTGTGTGTGTGCATGTTTGTGTGTTGATTCGAAGACAGAAAAGAGGGAGAGACAGAAAGAAGAAAGAGAGAGAGAGAAAGTGCAGGCAGATGTCTGCATTCACTCTGTGGGAGGCTCAAGGCTGTTTGCCGAGGACGGAGAGACAAGAGAGGAGAAGGAGAAAAAGAAAGGGAGACGGAGAGAGACAGAGAGGGCGGGATTAAATGAAACCTGTTTCCCTTTGATTCTTCACTAATTTGCAGCGAGATGAGGAGCACACAGAAAACAAACCACCTACGCAGCACAGCGCCACACCAAAACCACACGTTCACATCACTTGCTCAAGTCTCAATGGAGTTCAGCCGGGCACACTGACACACACAAACACGCGCGTGCACACGCGCGTGCACACACACACACACACACACACACACACACACACACACACACACACACACACACACACACACTCACAGACACACTCACACTCACACACACTCACATTCATCTGTAGTTCACTGCCTCGCCAATGACATTGACATTTCTCTATATGGACTGCCTAACCCCTGCTTGACTTCAGCTCTCCTCTATTTTTAATTCCCCACTCATTCTTCCGCTCTCAGCTCCATTTTCCACTATCATCCCTTTCCTTTTTCTTTTTTATTTCCTCAAGTGAAAACCATTACAGCACCAACACTCCAGAATACCAGTAGACCGTGTTGCTCAGATACACATTGACTAAACACTCGTGTGCACACGCACACGCAGGCGCAAAGTCCTTCCTCATTAGCCCTGATTCCCCCTGAGTGACATCTTTAACAAAAGGATGCAGCCTCTGCCGCCATGGCAACAGCCTCCTCCATCTCTATGCGGTGCTTCAGACTGTTTACATGATGGGATCTCACTCTTTTCTTCCCTCTCACTCCATCTCTCTCCATCAGCTTCCTGCACTCTATCAGTCCTCCCCTTCTCTTTTTTTCTCCCTTCTCCTTGTTCCTCACTGTATTTATCTCTCTCGTCACAATTTTTCTGCTTCTCCTTTTTCTTTCTCTGGCTCTTCTCGTTTGCTGCTTTACTGTTGGTGTTATCTGTACCAAGTTTTTTTCTTTTTCCCAGAACCTTTAAGAACATTCAGTAGAGACCACCTGCTTGCCAATCAGAAAATGATATGTAGGTCTAAGAGAAAGAGAGGGGTAAAGAGAGACAGAAAGAAAAGAGAGTGACACAGATGAGCGTGTGCATGTGATTAAGTGTGTGTGTTTGTGTTTGTGTTTGTGTTTGTGTTTGTGTGTGACCATGCATGTGTGCGTGCGTGTGTGTGCGTGTGTGTGTGTGTGTGTGAAATCGAGTGTGAGGGGCTTCCAGGAGACTCTGATATCTAGGCCACGGGAGTCCAAGGCAGCCAGTGTGTCTGGTGTCACAGCAAATCAACTGTCAGCTGTACGCCACCTGCCCGCCCACACATGCTCACACACACACACACACACACACACACACACATACACACACACGTACACCCAAAGTCTAAGGAGAGAGACTAAGAATAGAACACCCGGAGAGTGTTGCCGCTTCTCCCTCCACCTCCTCTTCCCTCTCTTTGCTCTCCTCCTGCCACTGTCAGCGGTGTTTTGCAAGTGGCCTCCAACACGATAGGAATCTTTTCTGTCTTCCACCCTCTCCCCAGAGCTCAGCCCAGCCCTTCTCTCCCACAGTGAAATGAGTCACCTGCACTCCACCGCTCCTCTCCGCGTCTGTAGGTACACAGTAGCTTAAGGTCTTCTTTTTTAAAAAGGAAGAGCAAAGCAGGCAGGCGTCATCTACAGCCCTCCAGTATGTTCTTCTTTTATTGACAGAGTAGGTGGGAGGGGAAGGGATGCGAAGCGGTGAAAACACAGGAGAGACGCTTCTGAAGCGGGATTCGATCTGAGGCCAGCAGGGGTGCATGCGGTTTCAGAGGCCTCAACCACTAAACCATCTCCTGGGAGGATTTTCGGGGCCTGTTTGCACATTAATGTGTGCAACCTGGAGATATTAGACAAGATGGAGCGCAATTGTCTCATGCTTTGTGTGTGTGTGTGTGTGTGTGTCTGTGTGTGTGTGTGTGTGTGTCTGCACAAGGAGTGGTTAGGCCCTCTGTAGCATCTAAATCCACATAACACACAAGCAATGTGTGTGTGGGCACGTATACAGAGAGATGTGTGAGCCCTTGCTTACATGCAGTGTGAGTGTATTTATATGTGTGTGTGTGTGTGTGTGTGTGTTTGTGGTGTGCTGCTCTCAGTCTGGTCCCTCTGTTTCTCTGCTGTCTGTGGCCTCCTCTTCCCCATGAATACTAATGTGCTTCAAACCCCAGAGATCAACCCTCCTCCCCTTCCCTTCACTCCCTCCCTCCCTCCCTCCCTCCCTCTCTCCATCCCTGCCTCGCTTCGCCACAGTTTTCATTCATTTCTCCGCCCCTTTTACCTTTCAACTTTCCCTCTCTTTCATCTACCCTTTGCACCCCATCTTTTTCTCCTCCCCAAACGCCCTCCCTCGCTTCCTCTTTCCCTGCCTTGTTTCCTCATCCTTCCCTCCCTCTTCCTTTAGCCTTTCCTCTCCTTCGTTTTTACCCCTTCTTCTTCTCATCATCCCTTCTCTTCTCCTCTCCTAACCTCTCCTCTTTCTCTCCTTTCTCTGCCTTATTTCTTCTTCCTTCCCTCCCTCTTGTTTTAGCCTTTCCTCACCTTCATTTTTACCTAATGTGCGCAGCTCCTTTTTCTTTTCATCATCACCTATTCGCTAAACATTCAACCTTCTTTTCACTCCTCCTCTTTCCTCTCCTTCCTTTTCCTCTCCTTTCTTTTAATCTCTTTCATCAGTAACACCCCCCTTTCCTTTCCTTGTTCACTCCTCTCCTCTACCTTTTCCTATACTCTCTCCTTCTTCTCCTCTCCTCTTTTTTTCCTCTCCTTTATTCTTCCTTTCCTTTCTTCCCTCCCCCCTTATCCCATCTCCTCTTTTCCAGTCTCCTCTCATCTCCTCATTTCTCCTCTCCTCTCCTCTCCTCTTTACAGTACACCACCTCAAGAGGACATGTAAATGAGGTCAGCACAGTCGAGTACATCAACCACATCATTCAGGTGTTGGCGTAGGTGTGCGCCGACACATGTATGTACAAAATAAATATGTGAATTTGCGTGTGTGTGTGTGTGTGTGTGTTCATTATGGGTTGTGTGTGAGCGGTGCATTCCAGTCCTAATAAAGAATTTCCTCTCTTAAGCTGTATACCAGTGAACCAAGTGCTCCAATTACATAAACGCCTTCACCCCAATACATTTTGACATCCTGAAAATTATTCACGGCCTAATTCATTTTAAAATTGCATCCCATTTCTTGGCCTTGCCTTCATTTTTTTTTTTTCTACTTTTTTTTTTTTTTTTTACCACAAGCGCTGGAAACAGATGATGAGCGGGGGTGAAGGGATGAGAGGAGCTTTCAGTTCCTTGTGTAATGTAGAGGCTGCTGCTCTACAGTAGCTGCTGACTGGACGTTCTCAAACTTTACTGCCTCTCCACACACACACACACACACACACACTCACACACACACACACACACACACACACACACACAAACAAAGGATGAGCAAGGAAATAAAACCCTGTGACTGCCAACAGCAGAGTGTGTAAGTGTGTGCATTTGTGAGAGAGATAGGGGGAGTGAGTGAAAGGGAAGAAAATGAAAGGAGATAATGGGAAGTTCAGTTATTTTAGAGCTGAAAGTTTCAGTAGTTTGGAGAGAAAAGGAGTAAACTGCTCATCGTGTGTTCATCATTAAAATCAGGGTAAGTTTAAATTGCAGGATCTTCCGCTTTGTGTGTCAGCAAACCAGCCAAAATGAGTGTGTGTGTGTGTGTGTGTGTATGTGTGTGTGTGTGTGTGTGTGTGTGTGTGTGTGTGTGTGTGTGTTCTGTGTGTTTGTTCAGCAGCAGCAGTGGGAATAATGAAGCCAGAGAAGAGGAATCCTGCAGGAATCCATTTCAGTCTGCATTCCTCCTGATGTAGAGCCGAGAGCAGTCAGAAGCAGAAAGCAACAGGCTACTGGAGACTGACCCCCGCGCACGCGCACACACACACACACACACACACACACACACACACACACACACACACATTCTTAAGACAATAACAGCCCCTACTGGGGAGAAAACTCATAACATGACCACACTGAGACACACAGGGACAATTGCATGCAAAAAACCCACCCACAGACGGAGCTCGAAACAGACACACATAAATAGCACAAACAGGATACACACAGATTGTTAGTAAACAGATTAAATTGGAGAAGCTATTCACACTGGCATGCAGAGACGCAGGCAGACAAATATGCAGATGCACATATGAGCATCTGCACACACACACACACACACAATTCACACTGCAGGACCACTTCAGGTTTCATCATCTTCTTTTCCTTTTTTTTTTGCTTTCTTTCTCTTGAGAGTCGGGGAAGGGGGTGGAGG